>NW_007247422.1:52186-133508 GCF_000164805.1 Carlito syrichta
CCACTGCAGCCTCAACCTGCTGGGCTCCGGCTATGCTTCCACCTCAGCCTTCCAAGTAGCTGGTACTGCAGGCGCGCACTACCACACCCGGCTAATTTTTGATTTATTGTGGAGATGAGTTCTGGCCAAATTGCCCAGGCAGGTCTCAAACCTGTGGCTTCAGGCAATTCACTCACCTCAGCCTCCCAAAGCGTGGGATTACAGGCTGAGCCATTGAGCCCAGCTGGAATACTTTCAGTAGAATTGGTATCAGTTCCTCCTTGTATGTTTTGTAGAATTCTGCTGGAAACCCATCTGGTCCAGGACTTTTTTTTGTAGATAGTTTTCTTATGACATAGTCAATTTCCTTGATTGTTATTGGTCTATTTAGGGTGTCAATTTCTTCTTGTTTCAACCTAGGGAGGTTGTGTGATGTCAGAAAGTCCTCCATTTCCTTCAGGCTTTCAAGTTTATTTCTATACAAGTGGACATACTAGTCTCTGTTAATCTTTGTATTTCTTCAGGGTCAATTGTGACTTCATCTTTTGTGTTTTTCATTTAGCTTATTTGGGCTTTTTCTCTCTTTTTCTTGGTCAGTCTGGCTAGGGGACCATTAATCTTGTTTATCCTTTCAAAGAACCAGCTTTTTGTTTCATTGATTTTTTGGTATTATCTTTCTGTCTTCTGTGTCCTGGATTTGGGCTTTTATTTGGGTGATATGAATTCTTCTCCTGAAGTTAGGATTTTGATGGTCTTGGCTTTTCCAGCTTCCTTGGGTGGCTTGTTAGACTGTTAACTTGTGATCTTTCCATTTTCTTCATGTGTGTTTGTAAAGATATGAACTCCCCTTTTACTACTGTTTTCATGGCATCCCAGAGATTTTGGTAAGATGTTTCTTCATTTTCATTAGTTTTCAGGTAACTTTTAATCCCTTTTTGATTTCATTGTTGACCCAGGAGTTGCTTAGCATCATACTATTTAGTGTTCATGTCTTTCTGGGTTTTGGGAGAATTTTGTTGATGTTGATATTTATTTTTATTCCACTGTG
This sequence comes from Carlito syrichta, assembly GCF_000164805.1. Taxonomy (NCBI): domain Eukaryota; kingdom Metazoa; phylum Chordata; class Mammalia; order Primates; family Tarsiidae; genus Carlito; species Carlito syrichta. The sequence goes on from NW_007247422.1 coordinate 53,214, forward strand.
GTCTGATAAGGCGCATGGCAAAATTTCATGAATTTTGTTTATGTCTGATTTATGGCCAATGATGTGCTCAACTTTGGAGTACATTCCATGTGGTGATAAGTAGAAAGTATATTCTGTGGTCGTTGGGTGGAATGTTCTGTAGATACCAATTAAGTCTATTTGTTCAAGAGTTTCACTGGGGTTCGAGATCTCCTTGCTGATTTTTTGACTTGATGATCTGTCCAGGGTTGTGAGTGGGGTATTGAAGTCCTCAACTATGAGAGTGTTAGAGTCAATCTCGTTTTTAAGTTTGACTAGAAGCTGCTTTATGAACGGGTGCATATATGTTTAGGATGGATATTTCTTGTTGATGGATTAAATCTTTTAACATTATATAGTGATCTTCTTCACCTTTTTAAATTTTTGATAGCTTAAAGGGTATTTTGGCTGATATTAAGATTGCAACTCTAGCTTTCTTTTGTGTTCCATTCCCCTGAAATTTTGGTTTCCATCCTCTTACTTTGAGTTTGTGAGTGTCCTTTCTGGTAAGATGAGTGTCTTGGAGACAATATTTTGCTGTCTCATGATATTTTATCCATTTTTCCATTCTATGTCTTTTCAGTGATGCGTTTAGTCCATTTGCATTCAGGCTAATTATTGAAATGTGAGAGTTTATCCCTGTCATGAGGTTCTTATAGAGGTATTGTTATTCCTGTTTATTTGTTGTGTTTCTTTTGATTTTTTTGGTTGATTCATGTGTGTTTTCAATCTTTTTCCTGTACTCTTGTGAAGAACGTTGTTGTTCTTTTTTCCCTTTCTTCTGTGTTTAATACTCCCTGAAGTGTTTCTTGTAGAGCTGGTCTAGAGGCAGCGTAAGTTCTTAGGGATTGAATATCTGGGAAAGATTTTAATTATCCCTCACTGATGAAGCTTAGTTTAGTTGGGTAGTTTATTCTTGGTTAAAATTGATTATCTTTGAGAATTTTAAAGATTGGACTCCAAGCTCTCCTAGCCTGAAGTGTTTCTGTAGATAAATCAGATGCTATTCTAATTGGTCTACCCTGGTAGGTAGTCTGACCTTTATATCGTTCTGCCTCTAGGACGTTTTCTTTTAGACCTACTTTGTTTAGGTGAATATTATGTGTTTTCTATGTTTTTGACAGTTTGAGTTAGTTCTATATTTTGGTCCTCAAGCTCTGAGATTCTTTCTTCTGCTTTGCTAATTCTGCTTTCCATGCTTATCAGTTTGTTATTTATTTCATTCACAGTATTCTTTACTGCTATTATCTCAGTTATCAACTCCTTCTTATTTTTCTCTTGTCTCTCCTCAATTCTTTTTAATCTCTCTATTAATGTCAGATATCTGGGTTTGTAGTTTAAGACTAGTCATTCTGGGGGCTCTTCATTGTTTGCATTCTGAAGCCTGTTTTCTCAGTGTCTGACCTTCTAAGGGTCTGTGAGAGACCCATATTTTTCTTTTGGTTTTCCTTCCTTTGTGTAGATTTTCCATTTCCCGCTCCCCGCCCCCCCAGACACACACTATATTCCTCCTCTTCTTTGATTCTATTTTTCAGGATGGCAGGGTTGCTTTTACTCTTTAGCTCAGTCTCTTATTCTTGCTTATGTGGATCCTCTGGCTTTGTTCACTTCTGAAGCTGAACTATGGGTTGGGGTTTTTGCAGTTTTTAGATTTAGTTGAGGGGGGAGCTATGATTCAGAATCTATCTGCAGATTTCAGTATCCACTGACAGGTGTATGGGCACCCTGGAACCCACTTCCCACTGCCTTACATTCTGTCCATGCAGTGGGGGTTTAGGTTTGGCCCCGGAACAAAATGAGGTAAGAGAAAAGGAAAACAATGTAGGTGGGGGTCAAGAGGAAGGTGGAGTGAGAGAAGAGTAAGGGGGAAAACAGACAGGCATATCAGCTAACAAATGAAAATAGACACAAAGACAGAAAAGAGAAAACAAAAACAAAAAAACCTTAGAGCATACAGGTAATTACACAAACACAGAGTCCAATAAAATCCTGCCTATTGATGTAGACCTCCCCTACATAAACAGGGGGTCTACAGAATAGAAAGAAGAAAGAAGAAAAATCAGTAAAAATAACAAAAGCAAAGCAAGTATGAAAAACTGAATGAGAGAGAGAGAGAGAGAGAGAGAATGAAAACAAAAAGCAAACAAAAGTGAGCAAAACAGTCAAAAAATAAAAATAAAAACAAGACATTAGAGTCCCTTCAGCTCTGACCTTAGCCCCTCCCCTCTGCTCTCATCACAAGCAGATAGGGTTACTCATAGCTTGGCAGTTGCCACAGGCCTACTTTGGGAGGGGGTGAGTCAGATCTGGGTTCACTTGACTTGCTGCCCGACAGGTCTACCATACAGATATGAGTTGTCTGTGTCTGATTCAACCTGGGGGAGGGGCTTCTGCCTCTCCTGGTGTGATGAGATTACCTTAAGCAACAAGTTGGAGGCTGCACAGAGATGGGTGGGGTAATGCAATTCTCTGCCTGGTCCTGGGTCAAAGAAAATGACAGTGGTGGGCACCTTATCACTGGGCATGGACTTCTCTCTGGTTTTCCTGATCCTTTCTCTCGATTGATCAGATCCAGGGCTCCAGCTGATCTGTTATGAAAGGTGACAGTGTGGGCCAGGCATCAGGTGATGGGAATCAGTTGGATTTAGCAGGCTTTTCTCAGGCACGTCCCCACAGCAGCAGACACTCCTGAGTGTGATCTTGCTGATGGTGCTCCAATCTCAGGGCAGTGGGGGTTTGCAGTCACCCTCAGAAGGGGGACCCAGGTGCATGCACTCAAGTATCCCCTCTGATGGACTTTCATGCTCCCACCACCGTCCACCCACTCACTCAGAGAGTCTTTATTAACACTTGCCTCCATGGAGACTCTTACAGATCGACCTGTTGGTCGCCATCTTAAGATCTCTATAGATTTTTCTATTGTGAGTTGGGTTAGTGTAAATTGATCACCTGTGGATACAGAGACATTCTCTATTCTATAGTTATTCTATGGAATTATAAACGAAATAAAAGACAGGTTGTTTACAGTTCTTGATGAGTACAAATATCTTAAATGCCATCTTCTAATCCTCCACCCTCAAATGTTTATATGGGTATTTTTAGTGATATAAATTGTAGAATGACACTGACGGGTAGAAATAGTGTAATATGTGACAAGTTGTTCTGTCAACAGAGAGGAGATAATATAAAGACTATCTAGTTTCCAACATAAATGATATTTATTAAAAAAATTCAGTGTAAAAGCCTTCAGAGCTTGAAGGATATGGACAGAGAAGAGAGTGATAATATGGATTTATTTTAGCAAGATTGTAGTTTTTACTAGAAGAGAAATTGAAAAACATTCTAAGATTATTATATAACTTTTCTTTAAAACATGACAAAATTTTTCAAGTAAAAAAAAAAAAGTGTCTAATAGGTTAAACTAAGAAAAACATTAGCGTTCCTGGAGGAACAAAAGTAAAATTACAAAGCTGATTCTTTTATTTTACAACTGGTCTTCCAAATTTTGCTTCTTAAGTCATTTGTCCCAGAAAAACAGTCAAAAAGTATTAGTGAGACTTCTTGTTTTGAGTTTTAAGCTAATTTATTTTTAAAAAGTATATAAAGCAAAATAGTAATAATAATATATTATTAATCCTTTTTATGATGTATTTGCTTAAATGTAATAGATAAATTCAAATGATTTAGCTAAAATTTGGGGTTAGGTTTGTTTTCCATACTGATAATTTTGCACTTAAAAAAAAAAGTCCAATCTTTATGTTTACATCATTATAAAAAAATAGCAGGCTTAACACAACACATTTATGTTGGTGATATTGAATAATACTTTCAGAGGAACGGATGCAAATAATATCAATAACTGTCCAGACACTTCACTTTATTTACACTCATCAGTAAATAGCACTCATCAGCGAATGAGCTCTGAATGATGGATCATGCATAAGTTATTGCTCTCAAGATACTAAGAAGAACAGCACAAAAGTGAATGGTTAAATACATGGAATGAGAAGACAGCAACAAAAGAATCATGTGCATTGTGAATAAGACTGGCTAGGTTGCTAACTGTATTTTGAACAGATATGAAAAGTATGTAAGTACAGCATATAAAGATACACATATTTGTATTAAACTGTTCTTAAGGGCTGTGGCACTGAAAGATGTGTTGGCTTAGGTAGGATATCTGGTACATCAGCATGAGCTAGGTGACATGAGAAGGATTTGGGTTTTGAATTGAAAACACAAAAACTGAAGCTGAGTTTATCAGCAGCCCGGAAACAAGGTATGTGTCAATGTCACAACATTTCCCTCAAAGTAAAATCATTATCAGCATTAGAAATCAACTTGGAAAGAAATTTAAAATAAGAATCTATGCCTATGGATGATTCAAAATATTACATTATCACATAAATTCTTGTGATAGTCAAGCTGTTGCCATATAATGTAATTAAACACACAGATCTTTAAATATATTTACCATTATTAGCCAAGTTAAATCATATACTGGATATGCCAAATTCAAGTAGTATTTTAAAATATTAAACAACAGATCATTTCTTCAAATGAAATCTTTCATGGAAATACAATGTGTAATACAAGAAAATGTGAAAGTGATCTGATTGAAGTGCTACTTAGACAAGGAAAACCAATAACTCATCTCTCCCCACCAGCCCAACCCTATTACTTTGGGAAAACTTCTCGTCATTTGCTGCCTATAGTATTTAAATTATACTAAAATTTAGTGGCAACCTGACATGTGAGCCTGATAGCTGTCTGATCAACTAATCAAATTCTAGAAAGTATTATACTTGCCATAAACAATCAAGCAGGTTTCTGGCTAATAGAATCATTGTTATTATAATTTTCTAACAAACTCAAGCCAGACAGCTGATAATATCTCGCAACCAATTACAAACTTTTCCTTAGATTGAAAAAATGCTACTTACATAGTTCAATGTACTTGATAATATCTTTGCAAACTTCTAGCTGTGGGCCACTCTTCATGTTCTAATATTCTGAACTTACGTTATTCTATAGCAATCTGATAATAACAGTATTTTTGAGGGGAGGAAACACAATCCATTTCTTGAAGAATGAAGTTAAAACAGATGATGGGTATCTTTCAATTTTAGAACCAAGCATTCCAGTGAGGTTGATGGAAGCAATTACTCATGGCAGAAGCTTATCATAATATAAAGCATAAATATAAAAATTATGTAAAATATCAGGCATATAATATTAGACTTGGTGCTCTGTGTGTTCACCCATACACAATAGTGACTATCTGAAAATTTGTAATTATATAATTAAATGGCACTTATCAATTTATTTTTCTGTTGTGTGTGCTATGTAGTCTGGACATGAGTACATAAAAATAGTTTGATTCAATCCTTTTTGATTTTTTAATCAAATTACTGGAGTCTCAGGATGTCTAAGAGACAATTCAAGCTGTCCTTAAATTGACTTTTTCATTTAAAAGAGCTTCCTGATCCATAATGTGACCATGAAAATAGTAATTTCATTAATTACATATAGACAGAGTTTATATCCTTTCCTCTTACTTATTAAGCTTTTTTTTTATTGGTAAATAAACTACCTCTCAATGGAAAATACAATGGTTTTTTTTGGAGTATGTTGCAATAATTTTTCAAGTCACCAGGATGTTGTTTCATATATTAAAGCAGTAATTTACAAAATGGTGAAACAAATATCAGTTTACTAGATGATATCTAATGATTCAAAAGAATAAATAGAGCTTCCCAAAGATCCTAATTCCCAGTATATAGTTTATATATTAGTAGACATTAGATTTTATACAGGTTTAGACAGGTTATTATTGCATGCCAAATTTATTTATAGCCATAAAAAATGCTAACAAAAAAGATATAAAACAAGAATATTGAAAAGATATTTTGTGTTTGCATTTCAAAACTGCTTGACTATAATTTTTATTACTATAATTTATAATTATGCAGATTTGTATTAATCTCTTAATTTTATTGTTGAAGAAGCTGAGATACAAAGAGACTAAGTGACTTTTCCAAGTTTATATACTAAAAGTGAATTGGTAACAAATCTGGAATCACTTCCATGGAATCTTCAGTTCATTACTTTACTCACTGAATCACATTGCATTTCCACTCTTTGTGAGGATTGTTTTACATTAATTAAAGAGTCTAACAATAAATACTCATTTACTCATTTTTGCGTTTTATAATGAAAAATATTATTGAATCGAATGCAAAAAGAAAAAAAAAGTCTTTACTTTGGCATTCACATTAGCCCAAAACAGCTGAACTGGATGTTTGTCAAACTTGGCAAGGACTGAAGTCTGACGGAGAGTAAACTCATGCCAAGTTCCATTTGAAATTAAATGTTCTGCCAAAGTTATAAGCAACTGAAAACTGGGACTTCACATTAATCTGCCATTTCAATATACTCTACCAGTGTCTCATAAAAATTGTTATTCTAATAAATAAAGTTGATGCTATTATATAATTTATATCCTATGTTCTTTAGTACTAGACTTCCCAAGAAAAAGGACTCCTAAGTTTAGTTATTTGGAGATTCTTTAGGTATTCAATTTATATTTTATGTTTTTTATTACTCTTTTTGCTCACACATTGCTTTTTCTTCCCATGCATGTTTTGACCCCATTCCCAAATTTAAATCTAGGTTTACTAGTGTCGTTGCTTTCATTTCATTTTTAAGTAAAATGCTCTAGAAATATCTGGGTATTTCACTCTTCAGAGTAACTCCATATGTATATGAATTTATGACATATGCCTTGCTGTCTACTAAAGATAATGTTTAACACAAGCCTTATTCCCCTGGCTACTTTATTCTCCTTTTCTTCTCCTTACTAGAGAAAGGAGCATATTTTCGCCTGGAACTTCCCTTAGAAGTGAAAAAGGCTGAAGCTTTGGGCCCCGCCCCTACCTTGGGGAGGTGAAACTCCTTTTTTTTCCCTCTCTCTCTCTCTAATTTACTTTCTAAATAAACTTATTTTCTCTTTCTTTCTTTTCTTTCCTTCTTTCTTTCTTTCTTTCTTTCTTTCTTTCTTTCTTTCTTTCTTTCTTTTTCTTTCTCTCTTTCTTTCTTTCTTTCTTTCTTTCTTTCTTTCTTTCTTTCTTTCTTTCTTTCTTTCTTTCCTTTCTTTCTTTCTTTCTTTCTTTCTTTCTCCCTCCCTCTTCCCTTTCTTTCTTGAGTCAGAGTCTCTGCCACCCAGGTTGGACTGCAATGGCACTCTCTTGGCCACCTCAGCATCCACCCACTGGGCTCAGGTGATCCTTCCACCTCAGCCTTCCAAGTAGCTGAATCTACAGGCACATGCTACCATGCCTAGCCAAATTTTTATTTATTGTACAGACAAGGTCTCACCATGTTACCCTGGCTGGCCTCTAACTTGGGGGCTCAGGCAATCCTTTCTCCTCAGCCTCCCAAAGTGCTGGGATTATAGGCTTGAGCCATCAAGCCTCCTCTGTGTTTTCTAATCTAAAAAAAAAAAAAAAGAAAAGAAAAGAAAAATAAATGAAAAAGGCTGATTGTGTATGTGTGTGAGTGTGTATATGTACATTTATTTGTATTGTATTGGTCAAGAATTTTAAAATACGAATACTTCTGGATTTTCACGAAAATTAAAGGTCTAACAGATGAGGGAATGTTGAAATATTGTTTTTCTAATGCCTATTAAATGTTTCACGTTTAGGTCCTTTGGCTAATGTTGCCAATTTGTAATGATTTAAAAGAAACCGAATATCCTGCCCTTCTTCCAGGCACCCATACTGTAACATGTATCCTAAAGCAGATACTTTGCAGTGATCACTGATTATCCTTTTACCTAGACCCTCTCACTCAAAACCTGTAAACTTTCTTTTCTAAATATTTCTTTATTCCTTTCTCTCTCCCCATCTCTATTGCTATTTTCATTTTTAAAATCAGAACCTCACCTTGATGATGTAACAGATGTGGTTTTTCTGCCTGTCTACACTCTACACACTTGCCTCTGATATATTCTCTCCATGTTCCAGAATGATCTTTTAAATAGAAAAAGTTTGATTATTTAAAATTGGATTGAAGTCCTTCCAAAGTCCCTATTGCGCTCATGATAAAATCTAAGCAACTAATTCTTCTATACAAGATCCTCCACTATTTAGTTATTGCTTCCGCTCCAGACTAATCTCCTGACACTGTCAAACTTTTCATTGTAGATCCCTGTTGCTCTTATAGATCCCTGCATTATGCAACAATGATACCACAAGCTGTAGTTTAGATTGTTGTAAAAATCCACCTTTAAATATCCTTTTTTCTTTTTATGAATAATTCATGTACATATTTCAGGACTGAACAAGGATATTTATACTCAAGAATATACTGACTTCCCTGTTCATCTTGACTTTGGCAAGTGTCTTTCACTCTGAGAGAGAGTGGCTTATCCAGCTTTGTAACCTCTGCCTCCCACATGGCTTCCTACATAGTATGTATGTAGAACAAATTTACTGAATAAGCAAATGAATGCTGTGTGCTTCCTTATGTTTCTGTGACTCTCCTTACCAGTCTCATAAGGCAAAACTTTAAATGTTTCTTTGTGATAATTTATGAAAATAAGCATGGATAATAATTATTTAAAAGCAAATTATTTGGTGTGTCCTGTTTCAAGAACTTCATATACATTATCTCACCTAATCATGACAGAGCCCCACAAAATAGGCACCATTAGTAACACCAATTTACAAATGGAGAATGCAGACTAGGACTTTGAAAGTTTAAGTAGCTTACCTAACTAAAATTCTATAGCTGGTAAGGAGCAGAATCTATATTTGATTCAGTTTACAGAATTATAAAAGTGATGCCCTCAAGAGCTATTCTATACTTATTTTATCCTAAAAGCTCCTATTGTTATCTCCCTATAACTAAAACTATTGGTTTCAACACAATTTAACTGAAAAAAATTACTAAAAAACCATCAACAATAAACCTTTACATTAATACAAATAACTATTATTTTATATGGTTTATAATTATTTTTGCAAGGCATGAAAGCGGGGATAGTACTTAAAACGAACTCACTCATTTGATTTTTTGTTTCTCCATTTTAAAAATTGTCCTTCATTTGTTTTGCAGATAGACTGTATCTTTTGTCCATTCCCTTCCCTAATCCTTCTTTAAAAGTTAAGCTCTCTGAAAGAGGAAAGAAGCTGCTTGAAAGCATCAGAATAGGATCAGTTGCTCTTTTAACATTTCCTCTATTTTTATCTATGTTGGGTTTCAACCACCCTTCCTTCCTCTTTTGATGGTTTGAAAGATTACTTTTTAAGCTAGTTATATCACCACAGTGCATAATAAAAAAATATTGGAAGCACTTTTATGACAACAGAATCTTTTTCATTCCTTTTTGACATTAGCAGCAGAGATTGTTAAAAAGAAACATTGGGAGAAAAGGTAAAGATGACAAAGATGATAAACAGGGAGTAGGAGAAAGGCATAGCCAATCTTGTTTATTTTTATTGATTCAGTCAGGCCCCTCAGGCTATACTGGCTAGAAGAATAACATGGTCTCAGGAATGGAATAGAGAAGGGAATGACGAGACTGGGGGCTTTTTCTCCATCATGAAAATGTATGCATGGTCTCTAAGCGGATCCTTTCTAGCCTTCTGAAATCCTGTTCTGGCGTTCCTTGTGAGGAACAGTCAGATAATTCAGTTATATATTTTTTATATTAATTTTTAATCATATACTCAGGGGAGAATTACCCCATGTAATATTCTGTGTACCATTCAATATTTATACTAGAAAAAGATGTTATTTATCTGAAATTTAAAATTAACTGTATGTTCTGTATTTTGCCTGGCAACCTTGTTTCAGGAACTCTTCAAGTAATTTATGTAAAACTTCCATGAGTTTCTATAGGGATACACTATATTTAAGGAGAAGCAAAATATAAACAGTGTTTAAAATGTTTAAATTTTCACAAATCAATTTTGAGTGCCTAAATGAAGCTGTGAGAGATGGCATGTCACCACTAGGCTTTATTTATTCATAAATAGAGATACAATAGTAGACCTCATATTTCTATAGTTTCCTGTGAAGTGTAGTCTTCATATATTTAAGGTTTCTGACTGATAACAAAAAGAAATTTCTAGTTCTATTCAATATACAAAATTCAGCACACGCAGAGAATGGGCCCTACTGAGACTTCATTTTACAAAGGGTGCTGCTGATCGGGCATTCTCAGATTGGCTAGCAGGAAGGTAACTTCAAAAACAAATTGAATTTAGTCTGTTAAGGTTTTTACTTGTTAAATTCTAAAAGGCTTTTTGTTTTGCCTAGGAATTTTGTGCAACCCAATGATTATTTAATAATTGTAGAACTGAACACTACTTTAACTCCTTTGTGATTTTAAGCACTGTTAAGATTATGAGTATTCTTTTAACCTATTGACCATCCAATAATATACAGTTCAATATGTAATAACATCAAATCCTAAAATAACAAAAAAGAAGCCCCAAATGTTTATTTTGTCATTTCTGGGGAAATATTAGATTATTTCAAACTTGTTTAAGATAATTAATTTGGATCCCTCTGCTTTGTTGGTTTCCTAAGCATATACTTTATCATACAAACTAGCACTGGTATAGCTACACTATGAAGTGACCAATAAACTATTAAGTAGTTCATAATATAAATCAAAATGACTGAAGACAAATGATAAATAAGACTCATTTGTAATCAATGGAAAGATTTACCATAAATGATCTGTTTTAAGTTTTAAAACTTTTTTGTTTGGGTAGCTTTTCTTTTTTTCTCCTCCTTTTGGAAATTTCCTTTTTGGAAATGTATAGTCCAGCTAACTTTTTTTTTAATGTTGTAATTGCACATTTTATTCACTGCAATTATATACACCTGAGACCTGAGTGATTTCCTTGTCAATAGAGACTGTTTGAAAGTCTCTATAAAATGGAGAAAGGAAGCATGTTTATCAGTGCTGGTTTTGTACTGTCTCTTTCCCTAAATTGAAACTACATTTCCCAGAATTTCCTTCCCCATAGACATTGAACACAAAAGACCTTTTGTGAGAGATCTGACAGGCAGAGTTTACGCTCTGCTCAGAGCAGATGTGGAAGCTCATGCATTTTGCTGCTCATCTGCCAACTCACTTAGATAGATTGGGACAACATGGGACTCTGGGGTCCTTCAACAGTCATCACATGTCCTGCAGCTTCTTCGAGTTTCGGGCCAGCTGCAGCACAGCTATGTGGCAAAGGGCGACACTCTCTGTGGCCGTGATGACATTATGGTTGTAGGTGGTGAGAGACAGACAAAATGCTACTTTGTCCTTGTGGCTTCTTTGATCCACTTGTTTGCGAATTCTAGTTTGTCCTTACAGGTCTTAGCTATATCACTTTGTTTCTCAACTGCTGCTCTGACTGACCTAGAACCAGAGCAGCAGTCGCCTACGTAGATCCAACTATCTGCTCTCACAATTTCCTGAGGTCTAACTCCTATAATAAAAAAGTATTCAAGATTACTCCTACTGTGCTTTTCTGAGAGAACACTGACTAATACACAACCTTTCTAATATTATTGGTAAAGATGTGCACAAGGTTTGTTGTGGCATCCTGAACCATCTTTTTCATACTTCATTCTGGTTTTGCCTTTTTTTCTTTAAATTCCTGCTTTTTTTGATGAATCATAATCTTTGCTACAACAGAATGAGCAGTAACAAATTGTTACTTTTTCTTTGGTCACAATTTATAGGAATAAATAACATTCTACTCTAATTTTGCTGCTTGTAGTTGGTTGAAGGAGTCATTTAAATTCTGCTCTTAGCTTCTGTCTCAGTGTCATCTATGGTCCTGAAATTAATTTATCTTGGAATTTTGTGAGGTAAATAAAAGTATGATTTGAGAATAATATAAAGCCCGTATAAAAGAAACTACATAATAATTACTTGCCAGTGCATCTTGACCAAACTACAAAAAATATGCAGGCAAACCAGTAAATAATAATCATACATCTTTCAGGCAATGATATTTCCAGGAAGACACCAGGAAGAACTTTTTTTCTCTAGTATTTTTTTCTTATCCATTCTGGTGACAACAATAAAGAGAAAATCTGTCCTGCAACTTGTAACAGATGCTGCCTAGTCAGGGTATTGTTTGTGACTTGATTCTTGACCTTAGTTAGCAGGCAGCAATGACATCCGCAGAGCCCTACAAACTGCTGAGTTGTTTACTGACTTGACTTTGATGTGTTTAAATTCTTCTGTCTCAAAAACTCCCCTTCAATTTATAACAACAAACTATTCATTACTGTTATATTATAGCAAGTCGTATATTTGGAATATTAATTTTTTTCAGAATTTTCTTCTATGCATACACACTTTGATCCCAACCAAACTTGTTGCTAGCCACAGCTTCTGGGAATGTATGTCACAATGACAGAAAGTCATGAAAAGTTATTAACTTTGCCTTTGGGAAAGATGAGGTAAGAAATTAGATGTTCCAGTGGATGCCAGCAAGGACAAATACAACAAAAAATTGGATGTTCCAATTTCCCCATAATACCTTAGAAATGTATGTCTTTCGAATTTAGACGCTGCTTTGAAAAAGTTTAAGAACTGTAATTAGTTCAGATTAAGTTTCTGCTACTTCTGTTAGAAAGAAGGTTCAAGAATTAAAGAATGTTCCTTAAGCATGTGGATAGTTATCATATCAAGATCTTGGTGTCTTTGTTCGTGCTGTTCATCCTATCTGAATATCTTGTCATCTGTATTTCCTGCCACTTGTGCATCCCAGTGCTGGTCTTTAATGTGTATCTTTAACTTCATCTGTAGCGCTCCCACACGCTGTCTCTGCACTCATCTCGCCCAAACAGCGTGAAAAATTGTCTGAAATTCAATAGTCATTTTTTTTGCACTTTTGTTTTGGCACGTGTTACAATTTTCTTTTATTTTAGAGTCAGATGAAGGCTTTTGTTTTTAATAATTAATTCAAGAGGCATTTACTGAAACCTACTCTATGTCAGGGACTCCTGCTTTGAGTGTTCATTTCAACTGAATTAGTTTGCAGGGATAACATCTTCATCTATCACAGAAAACAGAGAGGATTAGAAGAAGCTTAAGGAAATAAAATAGGGAGGGTTTTATAATTTCTGAATGATAAATATTGTCCTTTTTTATTACCAGCATACAATACATAATAATTTTATTTTCACTATATTTGAAGCTTTTTGAAGGCAAGAATGTAACTTTGTGTGGCCACATTAAAAGTGGCAGTAATACAAGTGTTATTAGGAAAGATAAATATACTTATTATTACTCAGAAATTATTTAACAGAAGTTATTTCCTTTTCCAAAGAGCACCAAATTTGCTTTTGATGATATTTAAAAGAAGTAGGAAATGAAAAGTAAATATAGATTGCATGGAATAATTTCTGACTTGAGGGCTTGGGAAACCCCATCCATGTTAGAGTAGCCACACTGCAAACAAGGAATTGTCATCAGGGAACTTAATACTGGTAGAGAAAGGATAAAGAGGTCATGAAGAAATGAAGGAATAGCCTATGGAGCTGAAAGTTAACCATTATGAAATTTATCCATTCTTATCAAACTTGAATAGTATAAATTCTTACACTTACAGAAAATTTAAAAAATAGAAATAAGCAATAAGTATAGGTGCTGCAATTTAATGCATGTTTACCTAGAAGACATATTGGATACGTTACATATGTTGCCATAGGTGCAGATACACAGTATGGATTATGCTGTCTTCACTTTGTAAATGAGGAAATTGGGTTCGTGGAGGTGGTGTAACTTGCCTAAGGTCAAATAGGTAAAAACGAGGAGAACAACAATTCTAGCCAAGGTTTGTCTGAGTTCAAAACACATTCTTTGTCTATCATGTCATACTGCTGTCAAAAGCTAATTCTTCTCATGTACACATTTTATTTAATCAAAAAGATGTGATTATTATTAGATTTGTCTAATAAACATTTATTGAACACTATCTTTATGTAAGGTACTTGGCTATAATCTGAGCAAATAAAGACAGAAAAACATGCAATAATTTGCCTCACACAATTTGCAGAAAATCATGATGCTTCTTATAAAAACACGACTGTAAATTCAATTATAGCTATATCTTATGGGTTATATTCTTCTGTTCTCAAAAAGAAATAAAATTGCTATAGAAAAATACACAGTAAAAAAAGCATAATGAATACAACAATATCCTATATGAATTTTGTGGTTTTTTTTGAGTTGGAATCTCACTCTGTCGCCCAGACTGGAGTGCAGTGGGCGCTCCTGGTCACTGCAGCCTTGACCTGCTGGGCTCCGGCCATCCTTCCGCCTCAGCCTTCCAAGTAGCTGGAACTACAGGTGCACGCTACCATGCCCAGTTAATTTTTGATTTATTGTAGAGATGAGGTCTCTCCAAGTTGCCCAGGAGGGTCTCGAACACACGGGCTCAGGCAATCCACTCACCTCAGCCTCCCAAAGCATGGGATTATAGGCTGAGCCACCGAGCCCGTCTGAAATTTTTAAAATCATGTAAAATAACAGAAGAAATAAGAGATTTAGGCATAAACTAAGCTTTTGTATTTTGAAAATACAAAATAAAGGAAATTAAATTGACTTTGGGTATTTTTATTACCAGTAGATAAAGAGAGGTAATCATAATATTATACTATATAACTTGTGGAATCCCCCCAACTGTCACCTGAATTCTTTAAAAAAAAAATAGAAAATAAATTTCTAGTGGGCTATTTGGGTCAAATTTGCCTTTAAGACATAAAAGTGGGCTCAAATTAACAACAAAAGTCTTCCATTTTGTTGTTTTAATAACAAATCTAGACTCTAGAAATTAGTTTGTATACTTATGTTTTTAGATATTTTATATTTCTGCAGAACTAAATTGAAATATTTAACTAATTTCTCTCAGAATTAATCAGCTTTATCCCATTTTCATAGTCAAAGAAAAGTAAAAACTTTGTTTAGTTTTTTACTAAAATGTATTTAAATACAAATGTTTGCAATTTGTTTTTTCTCTAAAATGCTTATGGCAAAAATCAATATTGACTAGCAATACTTGTAATAGAGTTTTTATAATTTGGATTTAAATGTAATATTTGAATTAGTTGAATCCATTTAAAATCGCTGAGGACTGAAAATGTGATAAACTGAAAGAAATAGCAAAATATTACAGAAGAACTAAAAAGAAAAATAATCTCATGAGAGGATATTTTAAGGATAGAATTGTTTAACCTGTGTTTTTATTCAGTATTAACTAATCCCTTGGAATTCTTTTAATGAAAGCAGTGAAAGTATTAAGGGAGCACAATGCTGAGAGTATGTTAAGATTCTTCTACAATTAGCAGAATTCTTTGTCATTTTGTCAGAGCTGAAATAATCCCTCATATACTTTCTTAAACCCATGTCAAAATGTCAGCAGAAGCAAGAGATTTTTCCAGTAATTAGAATTCTATATAAATGTTAAACAGGGCCACTAAGCTTACTAAGACTATGCTGTTGGCTGATTCCTGAGAGTATTCAACCTGGAGAGAAACCATCAATTATAAAAGTTACTTTAGTGCTTTCTTGGTTTTAGCACAAACTAATGGTTGTAGGAGGAGGAGGTACATGTCTGCCTGATGGCCATTAACACCAAAGACAGCCAGAGCAAAGAAAAAAAAAGATAGGGTAGTTCTGTTTTAAGAGTCCTTTAAGAATTAACCTGCTATTGAGTTGCAGGAGTTCCCTGTATATTTGGATTTAATGCCTCATCAGACAAAAAAATATTTTTTCCCATTTTATAGGTCACCTTTTCATTTTGTTGATTATTTCCTTTGTTGTACAGAAGATTTTTAGTTTGATATAGCCCCACTGGTCTATTTCTGTTTTGTTGCCTGTGCTTTTGAGGTAAAAAAAAAAAAATCATTGTGTGAAGGACAATCTGCTAAGTGAAATAAGCCCAATACAGAAAAAATAAATACTGTAGGTTATTACTTCAATTTTATACTTAAATATAAAAACATTTCTCTCAGAATTAGAGAGGAATGGTGGTTGTCAAGGGCAGAAGTGGTAGAGGAAATTTAGGTTGAGATTGGTTGAAGAGTGTAAAATTTCAGTTATAAGAGAAATAAGTTAGGTGATATATCATGTGGTTTTAATTTGCATTTTTTTGGTAATTAGTGAGACTGAGCAATTTTTTTCATGTATCTGTTGGCTATTAATATGTCTATTTTTGAGAAGTGTCTATTCATATCTTTTTCCCACTTTGTAATGGGGCTGTTTGTTTTTTTTTTACTTTCAGCACATTTGAGTACCATGTAGATCCTAGATGTTAGGGCTTTGTCAGATATACAGTTGACAAATATTTTTTTCCACTCTGTGGGCTGTCTGCCCACTCTCTTGATGGTTTTTCTTTGGCTTTGTAGAATCTTGTCAGTTTGATGAGGTCCCACTTGTCTATCTTATCTCTTTTTTTTTTTTTTTTTTGAGTTGGAGTCTCACTCCGTCGCCCAGACTGGAGTGCTGTGGCCGCTCCCGGCCACCGCAGCCTTGACCTGCTGGGCTCCGTCGATCCTTCCGCCTCAGCCTTCCAAGTAGCTGGAATTACAGGCATGCGCTACTACGCCTGGCTGATTTTTTGATTTATTGTAGCGATGAGGTCTTGCTGCTCAGACGGGTCTCGAACCCACGGGCTCAGGCAATCCACTCACCTCAGCCTCCCAAAGATGCGGAATTACAGGCTGAGCCACCGAGCTCGGCTCTATCTTATCTCTTATAGCATGGCCCCTTGGGGTTTTGATCAGGAATTGGTTGCCAGTTCCAATTTCCATAAGGGTGTCTCTTGCATTTTCTAAGGTTTTTTGTAGTTTGTGGTTTTATGTTTAGGTCTTTGATCCATTTAGAGTTTATTTTTGTGTATGGTGATAGGTAGGGGTCTTGTTTTAATCTTCTGCATGCAGTCAACCAGTTTTCCCAGCACCATTTACTGAATAGGTTCTCTTCTCCCTAGTGGTTGATGGTAGAGACTTTGTCATAGATGTGTTGGTTAAGAAATTGATGTTTTGCTTCTGGAATCTGTCCTGTTCCATTAGTCTATATGCCTGTTCTTGTACCAATACTAGGCTGTTTTGATTGTTGTAGCTTTATAATAAAGCTTAAAGTCTGGGAACATGGTGCTTCCTGCTTTTTTTTTTTTTCTGAGGATTGTTTTGGTGATTCCTGCTCATATTTGTCTCCAGATAAATTCCTATATTGTCATTTCTGGGTCTAAGAAGAATTTTGCTGGTAATTTAATGGGTATTGCATTAAATTTGTAGATTGCATTGGGTAGGATGGACATCTTAATGTTGATTCTTCTAGTCCATGAGCATGGAATATTTTTTTATATTTGTTTGTGTCATTTGAGATACCACCTGACTCCAGTCAGCATGGTCATCATCAATAACTCAGAAAACAACAGATGCTGGAGAGGATGCAGCAAAAAGGGAACACTTCTACACTGTTGGTGGGAGTGTAAACTAGTATAGCCTCTATGGAAAACAGTGTGGTGATTCCTAAAAGATCTAAAAAGTGACCTCCCATATGACTCCACAGTCCTCTTACTGGGAATATATCTGAAGGAACTCAAATCACTCTATGAAAAGATATCTGCACACACATGTTTATTGCAGCATAAATCATAATAGCAAAAACATGGAACCAAGCATGCTGTCCACTGAAAGAGGACTGGATAAAAAAATGTGGTACATATACACAATGGAGTATTATGCAGCCATATAGAAGGACAAAATTATGAACTTTGCAGCAACTTGGATGGACTTAGAGTCTATAATACTAAGTAATCTATCACAGAAACAAAGAACTGAGTATCACATTCATAAGCGAGCCTTGAACAATTGAAAGTAGTGGGAAACTGCCGAGGGGTGGGGGGACATACCTCATCAACAATGGTACCTGCATAATAAACATTTGTATATATAATCCTGAATTTTACCCTACATCTTCAAAATAAAAAATTAAAAAAATAAAAAAGAGACATAAGCTTTGGAGATCTTGTAGACAGCATGATTGCTGTAGTTTATTAACTATGGTAAATCCCCTTATTATACTTGAAATGGAAATGTACTAAGAGAATAGTTGTTAAGTGCTCTCATCACATCAAAAACAGATAAGCATGTAAAGTAATATTTTGTTAATTAACTTGACTATCCTAATCATTTTACAGTGTGTGTGTGTGTGTGTGTGTGTGTGTGTATGTGTGTGTGTGTGTGTGTGTGTGTGTGTGTGTATGAAATCACTACATTGTATACCAGAAAATGTATACCATTTTTATCTATCAATTATACCTCAATAAAGCAGGGAGAAAAAAAGAATTTTTGCCTGGGATTGGAAAATTTCTCCATCTTTTCTAGACCACTTTAGAAAACCACTTGATCCCTCTTTATCTTGGCTTCTTTATAGTTAAGATTATGAAAATGTTGACCTTATCTTACACAAAAGTTGGAAGAAATTGCTAATAGGGTCATAGTAAAGTTATCAAAACATTGAGAAATAATTTTTTACTCTCTGCACATAATAATGTTTTTACTCTCAATGTTTTGAAGCCATAATAGAACAATTGTTGGAAAAAATGACTTTCTTTAAAATGCTTTCATTTGTAAGAAATTTTATTGTCCAAATGGCTTAAATAATGAGAAGCTTTATTATCTAACTTAATTAGCTGTCTAGGGAAACAGTGCTTGGGATTATTCAATTCAGGGCTCAATGATATCATCAAAGATGGAGTTCTATTCAGCTTTTCTTTTTGAATCTTCAGCATATTTTCTTCTGGTCACAAAAACAGTGGCTGTGGCTTTAGGTATTGTTATAGCCAGACTGTGAAAAAGGAGAATCACCAGCACACCAAGTTTAAATTATGAGTCCTTTATTAGCATGTGACCAAGAGTAGACTCACACCAAGAAGCTCTCAATGCTGAGCAAAATTAGCAAGAAGCTTATAAAGGCAAAAACAGCAAGTGGGCTACATAGCAGGGGGGTGAGGGAACAAGGAACTAAAAACAAAAGGAAAGAATTATTTGGCACACATCTGAAACAAGGGTACAATTAAAACAAGGAACTTGTGGCTAGGGAGTTTCAAATGGTCAGCAAAAAACGGTCAGTGTGAACAGCTCAGGGGAACAAAGCTGTGGGTCTGTGATCATGGGAATGTTACAATAATTATACACATACATTGCGGGGGGTCATTTTTAGGTCAGGCAGGCAGCTAAGATGGAGGATTTTATCAAAATGGAGTTCCTTATGCCAAGCAAGCTATTTTAACCAATAAAGAGAAATTTCATTCCCCCCTTTTAGTTGTACATGAGTTAATTCATTGACTCATCGGTTATGGGTATGGAATTACAATAGGTTCTTACATGCATAAGTTTTACAGCATTGATTTGTTGTTTTATAAAGCTAATGATTCAGTTTAATATATAAGACCCTATGCATAGAAACAACAAGTTTTTCTGAGAGCAGCACAAAATTTCCCTTGGGATAGGAAAAGCAAGCTTAGGCTTTTATAATTTTGGAGAATAACTTTTGCTGGGGAATTTACCTGGTTATGGAGTTGGTCTGTAGCAGATTGCATGTAATTTAAGTCCGAATTAATATCTTGTGCAATGTTAGTAAAATCAGATAGCCCTAATTCTTTACGGACCAAGGCAGTGGTGCTGAGTGCAGCTGTTTCAGTTACACTGAACCCGATTAAGGCAGGCACTAGTAGAGGGGGCAGCACATTTCCGACGGGTTGCCAGAAGACCAGGAGGATTGAATAAAAGGGTCCCTTCCAGGCAGGAGTTAGACCTTTTTATGGAACTTCTTGACGAAAACCAGGTTTCTGGGCTGCAACAGATGACAAGGTATGGAAGACGGAGGGGCAAAGCAGCATGGACGATGGAGTGGACATTGACCAGGACCTGCTGGAGGGACTGGAGATACTTTAACAGAGATTCATTAGTAATTTTTTAAAGAATGGGGTCCTGTAACCAGGGTAACAGAGGAGGGAGTCTTCCAAACATGATTTTATATGGGGTAACCTAGCCTTATACGGGGTGCATCAGGCCCAGAGAAGGGCCAGAGGCAAAAGCTTTACCTATTTTTCACTGGCCTTTATTATTAATTTGGTTAAAGTAATTTTTAAAGTCCAGTTCACGTACTTTACCTGTTCAGAGTTTTGTGGCTGGTAGGCACAATGTCCAGCACCTTGCTGACCAGTTGGGCTGTGGAAGAGGTAAAGGCAGGACCGTTATCAGAGCCAATGGAGAGAGGGAGCCCAAACCTAGGAATAGCTTTAATTAATACAAACCTTGTAACCATAAAGGTGGTTTTATTCTTTGTGGCAAAAGCTTTCACCCATCCAGAAAATGTATTTATAAACACTAGTAGATAGTTATATCCCACATAGGGAGGTTTTATTTCAGTGTAATTTATTTCCCATTTTTCTCTGGGACTTAATTCTTGGGTCCTGATGTCTGGACTTTGCGTTGACTTGGACACAGGCAGAGCACATGGTGGCTGCCATTGTGGGTATATTTTTAAGTCATTAATATGCTAAAAATGGTTTAACAGCTCAGTTAATTTGGTGCTTCCCAAATGGGTGATAGAATGTAGTTGTCTTACCAAATGTATGTTCGAGAGGTTCAGGCAAAATAATTTTAGATTCTTTGACCCACTATCTGATAGGATCCTTGTGGACCCCTGCCCGATCCACTTGTTCTTTTTTTTCTGGATGTAGGTAGGCTGTCTTGGAAGAGAAGGAACTGGACAGGTTTTAGTTAGCAGGATAGTCAGGGTCTCAACTGGAATTTCTACTGCCTCTTGTGCTGCTTGATCTGCCAGGTGATTTTCGATGACCTCTGGAGTGTCTGGTTTTTGATGTCCCTTGCAGTGAATGACAGCTACCTCTTTGGGAAGCTATATAGTCTCTAAAAGAGCTCAGATTTTTTTTATTGCAGTAAGAAGTCCTCATTTCTTGTAGATTATGGCATGGAAATGAAGTGCAACAAATGCATACCGGCTGTCAGTGAAGATGTTTACCTGCTTTTCTGTTCCCCAGCACAGGGCCTGAGTTAAAACAATTAACTCAACTTTTTGAGCAGAGGTACCTTGAGGCAACACCTGTGACCAGATTATGTCAGGATCCATGGTTTCGGCTGTACCAGCCTTGCGGACTCCCCCTATTACCAGGCTGCTACCATCAGTGAATAGGTCGGCATCAGCCTAACTTAAGGGAGTGTTCCAAGGATTAGGTTGGTTAGCCTGAGAATTGTCCGACACATCTTCACAGTTATGAAGTGGAATTTCTGGATTATTATTGGGCAACAGGGTGGCTGAATTGAGGCATTGAGTAGGAGAGAAAGTTAATCTAGGTTGGTCAAGTAGGAGGCTTTGATACTGGGTAATGCATGAATTTGACATTTAATGGTCAGATGCTCCCTGGAGCAGAGTTTCAACAACATGGGGAACAGTTAAAGCCAGGTTTTGACTGAAAGTCAATTTATCTGTTTCTTTAGCCAGTATGGCCATGGCAGCAATTGCCTGGAGACAAGCCACCGGTCTCCTCCAGGGTTCTAAGGTCTGAGTGAGGACCCCCTTTGCAATTTCTTATTGTTCATGAATGAACAAGTGAAAAGACTTGGTAACATCTCGGATGTAACAAGCTAAAGTTGGGGCTTGAGTGAAAGTCATCTTTAACTACTGGAATGTTTGTTCCTCAGTAGCAGTCCATCACAGGGGCTGGTCCCCTGCAGAGGCAGTGTATAGAGGTTTGGCAATTTCAGCAACCCAGGGATTCATAACCACCAATACCCCACCACCCCCAGGAATTCCTGTACCTGTTTCTTTGTGGTTGGTGTGGGAATGGCTTCTTTCTGGGCTGAGGTCAGTGCTCGCTTACCCTTTGTTAGCTGGTATCCCAGGTAGGAAATTTCAGTTGAGCAGAGCTGTGCTTTTTTTGCTGACACATGGTAGCCTAAGTCTTGGAGGAGCTGTAACAGAGTCTTAGTACCTTTTAAACAAGTATCCAAGTTTGCAACTGCAAGCAAGAGATTATGTACATACTGGAGTAAAGTACATTCAGAGTGTAAGGAACCCTGACAAATCCTGTTGCAAAGCTTCCCAGAAAAGGGGTGGGGAGTTCTTGAAACCCTGTGAAACTGAGTCCAAGTTAGCTGGCTGGTGTCCTCTGAGTCCGAACTACAACTAGAGGGTGATGCTTTGCCAATCCTGGTGAGTTGGTCTCTGCCCAGACTGAAGGAGATTCCTGCTGTAACTGTAAAAGCAAATCTGATGAGATATTTTTAGTGGGAGAATTAGAAGAAGCTAAGAGGTATTTCTCAGAAAGTGGAAGAGTGACTAGCATTTGATAAACAGTGACAGTAGGAATATACATTTTAGTTTTATCAGGTGAGAACACAATAGTTGTTCTTAGTTTCTGGAGCAAATCTTGGCCCATGAGAGGGTATGGGTTGTCAGAGACTATTAGAAACCAGTGGGTGACCCATTTCTGACCTAGATTAACCATCTGGTTGGAGGTGAACTTGCAGTTCATTATTACCCCTGTTATCCCTTGAATAGAAATTTGTTTCTTGGATATGAGTCCTAATGGTGCATTTAGGACCAACAGTTCCACCCCAGTGTCCATTAAAAGTGAACTGGATTGTCCCGAATAATGGTGGTTACCATGGGCTCTTGGGTCCCTAAGGAAAAAGAGCCCTGGCCTTCTCAGACTGAGTTGTTTTCAGTTTCACCAGTAGAGGGCAAAGCCAGAACTGACTTAGGGTCCTCTGTCTTTGGATGGTGAGGGTAATTTTTTTACCCAGTGACCCAGCTTTTTACAATATGCACATTGATTCTTGGATAGCTGGATGCATCCAGTTTTCTTTCATTCTTTTAAAATTTCTCCCTTTATTTTACATGCTGGCCTCAAGCCAGGTTGGGAGGCCTGGATGGCAGCAACTAATATTTTTGTATGCCGTTTTGTTGCTCTGTCGATTTTCTTGTCTTTCTGTTTCTGTTTCTTAGCATCTCGGTTATTAAAAACTTTCTGAGCTATCTTGAGCAGCTGAGAAATGTTCATTCCTGCAAAACCCTCAAGTTTCTGTAACTTTTTCTGGATGTCAGGGGCTGCTTGAGTCACAAAAGCCAAATTAAATAGTGCGAGCATTCTCCAGTACCGAGGGGTCAAACGGGGTATAGGTACAGAATGCCTCCCGAAGATGTTTAAGAAATGCCCCCAGTGACTCCTCAGGATCCTGAATAATCTTGGTAGTTTTGGAAAGATTAATAGGTTTCCAGGAAGCTGCCTTTGAAGTCCAGTGATAAGTTTTTAATGTTCTAGACACTGCCAAAGTGTTAGGGTCCAAATCTGGGTGAAAGGAGGGAAAAACTTCCTCTAACATTTCCTGAATTTTCTCCTCTGTACCACCCACTGAGGCCAACACAGACTTTTTCTAATGTACTCTGGCTTTTTAGAAGTAAATAAGGTTTAAAAGGAGCTGCTGGCAATTATCCCAGGTGGAAAGATGAATGAGTGTGATTGATTTTACCAGGGAGGTTAAAACCTATGGTTTCATGGATTTTTGACAAGATTTTATTCTCTTGAGAAACAGGTAATCAGAAAGATCTCCCAGAGCTCTACATTCCCCTGTCCCTTTATATCTCTTTGACTAAGTTAATCTCTGACAAAAAGAATGGAGAAACATGATTGGATTAGTATATTTAGAATTAAGTTGTGTCAAGTAGAGGTAGAGTGGTGAGATCTGAAATACTTCAGGTCAGTTCCAAAAAGAGGAAATGGTCATTGACAAAGCAACAAAAAGTATTTGCTGCATTTTTAAATTTAAAAAAAAATTTTTTTTGCTTTATATCCTATTGGTTTAGATTCAATAAAAAACAGTAGTGATTTCTAGGTGGAGACAGTTTTGTACTTTTTTTCATAAGGATTTCTCAAACTGCTATGATCTGATGCTGATACTATTCCAAACTCTAGAAGAATGTGGATTTTGTTGACTGTAGACTTATTTTTTTCCTTAGAGGATTATGACTTTAGGTTCTGGCTGACTTCCAAATTGCCCATTTTCTCATCTACTGTGGTGAGATGGAAGTAATTTTATGAGAAGCCTCTGACCTAAGTTCCTTATTCCTTACCTGACTGCCATTTTTTTGAGTGTGTAAATGTAAAAGTGCTTTTTCTCTCTTTCTAACTTAAGTTTTGCCATCATTTTAAGCAATCTAATGTGTATCTTTTATCTTGATCTCTTAATTCTGTAACCTTTACTCAATAACATTCATCTGCACTCAGGTTTAGCTATTTATTCCCAGGTTGAAAACTCCAAATGAAATTATTAAATTTATATGTTGTCTTCTCAAATCACAACTTTCCATTTTTCTTGGTCTCTGATTTTTCTACCACTCCTGCACTTTTCTCCAACCATATTCAGACTTTCTTTTTCCTAAATGGGTCTTCATCTTCAAATGTGTCAGTTTTCTCTTGCTTTCACTTTCTACACCCTGCTTCTGGGTCCCTATTCTCTATCTCATAATGAGTTACCATTTTCTTTTTTATTTTATTTTACTTTATTTTAAAAATGTGGGTACAATTCATGTTTAGGTACATTTGTGATCATCATACAGGTAAAATGTTGATATCCTTATTGATGTTATGTGCCCCCTCCCGGCAGTGTCCCACTACTGCCATTCCCTTTCTTATAGTATTATGATAAATGTTCGGGGTCCACTCATGAGTGAGTACATGTGGTACTTAGATCTTTGTTTCTTTTATAAATCACAGGGTATTATAGACTCTAAATCCATCCAAGTTGCTGAGAAGTCTGTAATTCTGTTTTTCTTTATGGCTGCATAATAGTCCATTGTGTAGATGTACTACATTTTCTTTATCCAGTCCACTTTTGATGGGCAGTATGATTGGTTCCATGTTTTTGCTATTGTGAATAATATTGCAAGTATCTTTTTACAGAGTGATTTGAGTTCCTCAGGGTATATTCCCAGAAGGGGATTGTTGGGTCATATGGAAGGTTGATTTTCAGATGTTTTAGAAATCTCCACACTGTTTTTCACAGAAGTTATACTAGTTTATGTTCCCACCAACAGTGTAGAAGTGTTTCCTTTTTCCTGCGTCCTCTCCAGCATCTGTTGTTTTTTGAGTTATTGATGATGGCCATCTTGACTGGAATTAGGTAGTATCTCAGTGTGGCTTTAAGTTGCATTTCTTTGATGATTAGTAAGGCTGTGTATTTTTAATGTATCTATTGGCTGCTCATATGTCTTCTTCTGAGAAGTGTCTATTCATATCTTTTGCCCATTGTTAATAAGAATTGTTTTTTTCCTT
The DNA here is from genome assembly GCF_000164805.1 of Carlito syrichta. Classification (NCBI taxonomy): domain Eukaryota; kingdom Metazoa; phylum Chordata; class Mammalia; order Primates; family Tarsiidae; genus Carlito; species Carlito syrichta. The sequence continues at coordinate 78,629 of NW_007247422.1, forward strand.
TCAGCACATTTGAGTTCCTTATAGATCCTGTATGTTAAACCTTCGTCAGATTTACAGTTGGCAAATATTTTTTTCCCATCCCATGAGCTGTCTCCTCACTCTCTTGATGGTTCCTTTTGCTTTTAAGAAGTTTTTCAGTTTGATGAGGTTCCACTTATCTATCTTATCGTGTATGGCATTCATTCATTTTTGGAGAGTTGATCATGAATTGGTTGCCTATTCCAATTTCCATAAGGGTGTTTCTACATTTTCTTCTAGGATTCTTACAGTTTGAGGTTTTCCATTTAAGTCTTTGAACCATCTAGAGTTGACTTTTGTGTACGGTGACATGTACGAGTCCTGTTTCAGTCTTCTGCCTGTGTTCTGCCAGTTTTTCCAGCAAATGTAACATATTTTGTTTCAGAGAAGTGTGATAGATAGCCACTTGAAGTGTTAAAAAAAAACTGCAAAAAGTCTGTTAAGTTAAACAGAAAATCTGTGAAGAAAGTAAAATTAAAAAGTAACTTTATAGAGTAAAAATAAGAGTAATACTGCTGTGGAAAAGGAAGCAGCCTATGGATCTGTGCGCAGGAGTGCTTCTCACCTAGAATGTGGAAAGAAAGTGTGGGTGGTGCTGGGGTGCAGGGACAAAACCTACATACCGCTGCACAGACAGATTGTAAGGCAGTGGGAAATAGGTTCCAGTGGGCTCATACACCGGTTGGTGGATGCTGGAATCAGCATATAGATTCTAAATCACAGCTTCCCCCTCAATTAAACCTCAAAACTGCAAAAAGTACACCCGCAGCCCACACTCTAACCTCAAAAGTGAACAAAACCAGAGGACCCTCATAAGGAAGAACAGGAGATTGGACAAGCAAAGCAAAAGCAACCCCACCTTCCCTAAAAACAGAATTAAAGAAGGGGAGGGAAAGGGGGAGAGAGAGAAAAATCTACACAAATAAAAAAAACCAAAAGAAGAATATGGGTCTCTCCCAGACCCCAGGGAGGGCAGACAATGAGAAAACTGACTTTGGAATGCAAACAATGAAGAGCCCCCAGAATGACTGATCTCAAACTACAAACTTAGATACAAAACATTAATGCAGAGATGAAAAAGAATTGAGGAGAGACAAGAAGAAATTAGGAAGGAGCTGATAACTGAGATAACAGTAATAAAGAGTACTGTGAATAAAATAAATAACAAACTGATAAGCATGAAAAGCAGAATTACCCAAGCAGAAGAAAGAATCTCAGAGCTTGAGGACCAAAATATAGAACTAACCCAAACTCAAAAAACACAGAAAATAAGCTCAAAAAGACAGAATAAAACCTTCAAGAGATGAGCGATTACTTCAAGAGACCGAACCTAAGAGTAATTGGCCTCCCTGAGGCAGTAAGAGAGACAGAGACTACCCTGGAACAAACATTCCATGGAATTATTCAAGAGAACATTCCTCTTCTAATCAGTGATGCAAAAATTCAAACACAAGAGATTCAGAGAACCCCTGCAAGACAACAAATGAGAAGACCAACTCCTAGACACATAATAATTTGCATAAAGAAAGTAGGTATAAAAGAAAAAATCCTAAAGGCAGCAAGAGAAAAAGGCCAGATCACCTACCATGGAAGACCAGTTAGAATAGTAGCAGATTTGTCTACAGAAACCCTGCAGGCTAGGAGAGCTTGGAGCCCTATCTTCAAAGTCCTAAAAGATAAACAATTTCAACCAAGAATAACCTACCCAGCCAAGTTAAGCTTCATCAGCGAGGGAGAATTAAAATCTTTCCCAGATATCCAATCCCTAAGAACTTATGCTGCCACCAGACCACCTCTACATGAAACACTTAAGAAAGTACTAAATATAGAAGAAAAGGAAAAAAGAACAACGTTCTTCACAAGAGTACAGGAAAAATAATAAAATACACATGAACCAACCCCAAAACCAAAAGAAAGACAAAAAATCAAGTGGAACAACAAAAATTCTATAAGAACTTTATGATAGGGACGAACTCTCACATTTCAATAATTAGCCTGAATGTGAATGGACTAAATGCACCACTGAAAAGACATAGAATGGCAAAATGGATAAAATACCACCTGGCAACAATATACTGCCTTCAAGAGACCCATCTCATGCACAGACTCAAAGTAAGAGGATGGGAAAGGACATGCACAGACTCAAAGTAAGAGGATGGGAAACAAATTTTCAGGCGAATGGACCACAAAAGAAAGGAGGAGTCATGATCCTAATTACAGACAAAATACCTTTTAAGCAATCAAAAATTAAAAAAGATACAGAGGGCCACTACATAATGATAAAAGTTTCACTCCATCAACAAGAAATATCCATCCTAAACATATATGCACCCAACAAAGGAGTGCCAACTTTCATAAAGCAGCTTCAAGGAAAACTAAAGAAAGATACTGACTTTAATACCATCTTAACTGGGGAATTTAATACCCTACTCACAACCCTAGACAGATCATCAGGACAAAAAATCATCAATGAGATGCGGAACCTCAATGTGACTATTGGCCAAATGGACTTAATTGATACCTACAGAACACTCCATCCAAAGACTACAGAATACACATTCTACTCATCACTGCATGGAATGTATTCTAAGATTGACCACATACTTGGCCATAAATCAAGCATAAGCAAAATTAAAAAGTCCAAAAATTCACCATACATCTTCTCGGACCACAGTGGAATAAAAATAAACATTAACACCAACAAGGTCCCCCCCAAATCCACAAAGATATGGACACTAAACAGCATGATACTAAACAACTCCTAGGTCAATGATGAAATAAAAACAGAGATCAAAATATACCTGGAAACAAATGAAAATGAAGAAACATCGTACCAAAATCTCTGGGATGCCATGGAAGCTGTAGTAAGAGGGGAATTTATATCCCTACAAATGCACATGGGGAAAATGGAAGGATCACAAATTAACAGCCTAACAAGCCACCTAAAGAAGCTGGAAAAGCAAGACCACAAAAACCCTAATTTCAGTGGAAGAATCCATTTCACCAAAATAAAAGCCCAAATCCAGGACATAGAAGACAAAAAGATAATACGAAAAAACAATGAAACCAAAAGCTGGTTCTTTGAAAAATAAACAAGGTTGATGGTCCCCTAGCTAGACTGATCAAGAAAAAGAGAGAAAAAACCTAAATAAGCACAATCAGAAACACAAAAGATGAAGTCACATCTGACCCTGAAGAAATACAAAACATCATTAGAGACTACTATGTATACTTGTATGAAAACAAACTTGAAAACCTTAAGGAAATGGAAGACTTTCTGTCATCATACAACCTACCTGGTTGAAACAAGAAGAAATTGAGACCCTAAATAGACCAATAACAATCAAGGAAATTGACTACGTAAAAGAAAACTACCTAAAAAAAAAAAAAGCCCTGGACCAGATGGCTTTCCAGCAGAATTCAACAAGACATTTAAGGAGAAGCTGATTCCAAACCTATCTAAGGCAATCTACAGATTTAAGGCAATATCCATCAAATTACCAGCAACATTCTTCTCTGACCTAGAAAAAACAATACAGAAATTCATATGGAAACACAAATGACCAAGAATAGTCAGAACAATCCTCAGCAAAAACAGCAAAGCAGACTTCAAATTTTACTATAAAGCTACAGACTTTAAATTTTACTATACCAGACTTCAAATTTTACCAGACATCAAATTTTACTATAAAGCTACAATCATCAAAACAGCTTGGTATTGGTATAGGAATAGGCATATAGACTGATGGAATAGAATTGAAATTCCAGAAGCAAAACCTCAATTTCTCAACCAACTCATCTTTGACAAAGCCTCCACCTTCTACCACTGGGGAGAGGAGAAGCTGTTTAGTAAATAGTGCTGGGAAAACTGGCTAACCACACGCAGAAGATTGAAACAGGGCCCCTATCTATCCCCATACACAAAAATTAACTCTAAATGAATCAGAGACATAAATGTAAAACCTCAAACCATAAGAACCTTAGAAAATGAAAGACATACCCTCATGAAAATTGGAACTGGCATCCAGTTCCTGAACAAAACCCAAAACCCACAGGCCATAAGAGATAAGATAGATACGTGGGACCTCATTAAACTGACAAGCTTCTGCAAAGCCAAAGAAACCATCAAGAGAGCAGGGAGACAGCCTACAGACTGGGAAAAATGTATTTGCCAACTCCAGGTCTGACAAGGAACTCAAACATGCAGAAAAGAAAAAAACAAGCAACCCCATTATAAAGTGGGCAAAAGATATGAACAGACACTTCTCAAAGGAAGACATCCGAGCAGCCAACAGACACATGAAGAAATGTTCAACCTTACTAATCATCAAGGAGATGCAAATCAAAACCACACTGAGATACCACCTAACTCCAGTCAGAATGGCAATTATCAACAACTCAAAAAATGACAGTTACTGGAGAGGGTGTGATGAAAAGGGAACACTTCTACACTGTTGGTGGGAGTGCAAACTAGTGCAACCTCTGTGGAAAGCAGTGTGGCGATTCCTAAAAGCTCTAAATATCAACCTCCCATATGAGCCCTACTGAAAATATACCCTGAAGAACTCAAATCACTCTATCAAAAAGATACCTTCACACATATGTTTATCGCAGCATTGTTCACAATAGCAAGACTCTGGAAGCAACCATGTTGTCCATCAAAACAGGATTGGATTAAACAAATGTGGTACATATCCACGATGGAATACTATGCAGCTGTAAAAAAGAACAAAATCATAAATTTCACAGCAACCTGGATGGAACTGGAGTCTATAAAACTGAGTGACCTCTCACAGAAACAAAGATCTGAGTATCACATGTTCTCACTCATATAGTGGACCTTGATCATCCAACGACTGAGTGGTGGGAAACTATGGGGGAGAAGGGGAAGGAAAATGGGATTAATCATAGTAAATATCTGTCTTGGGACTGGGAGACACCTGTTATCAGCAAGGGTGCCTGAATGAAGCATATTTGTATACCTAACCCTTAACTGTACCCCCACAATATCATAATAAAAATATTGATTATTAAAAAAAGAGTAATGTATAATTTTCCATAGGAAGAACTCGCCTATGAAATAGTTAATTTACCATGATATTTAGATTCCATTAAGTACTTTTAAAGGACAGCTATAACCATTTTATTTCAAAATATTAATATTTATATTGCTGGAAAATTTTTTCCTTGTATCTTTTAAAATTTGATAAAAAAACTTTAGATGTCAAACTAAAAAGGTGTGAGATGTGCATAGTTTTTCCAAAATTATTTTAGTTTACTCTTCAGAGAAAGGTTTGAAAATGAAGTTTTAAAGGAATGCATTTTCTAATTCTCAAATTCAATATGCATTTTCTTCTAATTTCATGTAAATATCCCTTTCTCTCATTTCATATCATAATTTCTTTCTCCTTTTTTTAAGGAAAAAGATGCATACAATTTACTCATTCAGAATCTTACTGGAGCACTTTGTTGGTCACGTAAACTACTTTGAGACATCTAAAAAAGTATATTTATCTAATCAGAGGTCTTTCTGCCTCTTCTTAACTTAAACACATGCTATTATACATGAGGCATGACTTTAGAAATGAATTACTTTGGCACTTGTCTGGAAGCTCTAAATCCACACGTACTTGCAGAACATGTGGGCAGGGACAGTGATGGTAGTTTTCTTTTAAAAGGCATTCATCTTTGATCCACAGGCTTTCAAGAAAGGCAGAGATCTTATAGTGGAGGCTGATGAGATAAAGCAAAAGAAGTGTTTGCTTTGGAAAATTTTTTGAAAAAAATGGCCTTTTCTTCCTACCCATATGTATGCAATTCATTTTATATATTTTCAAGTTCTGAAAATGTGTCACTAGCTAGATAGTTCTTTAAAAGATGAAGAAATATATACAAGTGTATGGTATATTTTTAAAAATATTGGACTGTATTTAGGGATAACCAAAATTTTCAAGTTACAGGGAGGAGAACCAAAGATAAAAGTGTTAAGCATTTTCTTGTCCAGTGTGCATTTTATAGTCAGTTTATTTGTTGAACTGTGTGGTGTCATCTAGGATAAGGCTGGGAACTAGATTTCCACGAAGTCTCTCCCTAGTATGCTCAAGGCGAGAGTGGTCAAAAGAGGAACCTCTGCATGATTTTGAAGACTGAAGTAAAGCAGATGCTATTGCCCTTGGAAGACTGCCAGTCAGAAAAGGTGCCAGGAAGATGCGTGGAACTCCAACTTATCCTTGTTCTCCTCTGTTCTGCCCTTCCACTACTGGCTGGACTGACCAACAGCAGTCTGGGCCACCACAGAAGACTGGGCTTGGTAGCTCACGCGCAGCTTCTACACAGAAGTGAAGGCTTCCTCTGATGACAGTTTCATGGATCTCTCCCCAGGCTGATGGTTCACAGTGTCACTTGAACAGATACACATCCTCAGGTTCTTGGATTTTTCTATCAAGCTCAGTCTTGTCCATCTGCATCAGTACTTCAGGAGGACAGGTTTTCTGAACTTCTGATTCTCCTCTTCCAAGCCTCCTCCTTCCATACTCCTCCCACATTTGTAAAAGGTTTAATTTCTTTCTTTTTTTTTTTTTTTTTTTGAGTTGGGGTCTCACTCGGTTGTCCAGACTGGAGTACAATGGCCACTCCCGGCCACCACAGCCTTGACCTGCTGGGCTCCGGCGATCCTTCCGCCTCAGCCTTCCAAGTAGCCGGAACTACAGGCGCGCGCTACCACGCCCGGCTGATTTTTTGATTTATTGTAGAGATGAGGTCTCGCTGCCCAGGCGGGTCTCGAACCCGTGGGCTCAGGCAATCCACTCACCTCAGCCTTGATTTGTATAATTTATCTAAAAACAAGACTGACTTTGTTAATTAAGTTATATGTTAGACATTATATGTAAAATAAAAGAGCTGAATATACAGCATCGATGTTGTTCACAAAAAATATATTTAAAACACATACATGATAATATTAAGGCATTTTATCTACAATTATTTTTGTCATAAAGATGTGCTAAAAATTAACAAAATCTTAGTTTTCTCACATTACTTTGAAATAAATGGAGGCATGCAAAATGCCCCTCTGTAAAATAGTAGTAATTGATTCATTCATTCTAGCATTCATAAAATTCATCCAGAGAAAATGAATTAATTGGATAAATGTTAACCTCATCACATAAAATAGCATCTAATACAATTAGCTTTCTTTAAAATTTCAATAAAATGTTTAGCATTTTAATAAATTATGTGATAATTATAATCATACATCAGTTCAGAAAATGTTTCACATTCAGTCTCATAATCACAGAAACACTTTAAAAATAATTTTCAGTTGTATTTCTATTTTGTTTCAGAAAAGTTGATATATGATCGATTGAAGTATTTGAAGCACAAAACTGTTACATTAAACAGAAAATCTATGAAAAAAGTAACCCCTTAAGAAGTAACATTAAGAAATAAAAAAAGAATGATATGTAACTTCCAATAAAAAGAGCTTGCCCATGTATATTTTTAAGAAGATAATCATGTAAATTCATTGTGGTATTTTGATTTCATTACATGCATTTAAAGAATGATGCAACCATTTAATTTCAAAATATTACTATGGGTATACACCGGAAAATTTTTGCCTTATATCTTTTTAAGTTCGATTAAAAGCTTTACATGGCAAACTAAAAATGTGTGTGATGTGCACAACTTTTAAAAATTATTTTAGGGCACTCCTGATTACAAAGCTTTGAAAACAACAGATTTATCCTTTACTTATTTTTTCAGACATAGTTCTCATCACTCTCCACTAAAATTCATCTCTACCTCAGCCATCCGTTCCCAAATTGCCAAGTATTTCTTTCCCTACAATGTCCTAAACTTCCCAACTTCTTTCTGCCTACCCCTTATCTTCCAATACAGAGATGCCACTCACCTATCATATGCGGTTCTCATTTTTCATTTCAGAATAAAAGTATAATGATCCAGGGCACTGTTTAAAGTAGACCAGATGTCCCTCTAGTTGCTCCGAACAATGCTGTGTTTATTATGGCCATTCATACTGTTCTTGCCTATTAGATTATTTTATTTTCATAAATTTTGTCATCTAATTTTTATTTTGTCTTTTTGTGTGAAATTATTAAGACTGGAAGCTAATGCCTAATAAATAAATACTGTTTTTAGTTATAGGTAAGATGATTTTTGAATGACTTACTATATATAAAATGGATAAGTAGATACAAATAATGCCATTTTTTAATGAAATGTGTGGTTCAATTTTATAAACTTCAGTAGTTTAGTAGTTCAGAAAGTGTTAGGATTAACTTCTGCATTAACTTCTGTGGGAGCAGTGTCATATATCTAATAGTATTTATTATTTGCAATAGTAAAGATTGGTGAAACTTCGTAGGCTGCTGTCATTGGTTTTGCTGTGATAAGATATATCACTAACAGAGAGTATTAATTTATGTTTTTTAACTAGCAAAAGAGAAAAATTAAGAGAGAACTAGAAATAAGCTATATAGAGAAATTACATACAGATTTTTAATTCAATTAAAATCAACACTCAGTCATGGAGATTTGAAAAACTAGTAAAGCAAGCAAACTTATAGATTAACAATAAAATTTTTATGACTATGATGAAATAACCAAAATCTTATTGCTAAGTAGAGGCAACACCTAAGCCCATCCTAGTAAAATTATTTTTTAGGATTTCCATGGTCATAAAATTATAAATACTTAGGACTCAGTGCTCATGAGTGTCACTTTGTTATCACTAGTCCCCTACAATTCCTTAAAACTGAATCTACAAGATAATATTTGGTTTATATATATTGTTTGAAAGGGATTTTGTCTCTCAGTCCCTAAATAAAGTGGTGTTTGCTGGAAGGCATATGCTTCCTTTTCTTTTCTTTTCTTCTTTTTTTTTTTAAGTTGGAGTCTCACTCTGTCTCCCAGGCTGGAGTGCTGTGACATGCTCATGGCCACCCCGCATTGACTTGCTGGGCTCCAGCGATCCTTCTGCCTCAGCCTTCCAAGTAGCAGGAACTATAGACACGCACAACCACACCTGGCTAATTTTTGATTTTTTGTAGAGACAAGGTCCCGCCAAGTTGCCCCGGCTGGACTGGATTCCTCTGGCTCAGGCAATGCACTCGCCTTGGCCTCCCAAAGTGCTGGGATTACAGGGACTTCCTTTTCTTACTCCCTACATTCAATGGCTTGTGCTAGAAAGCATAGACTTCCCATAGGACCAGAGGCTTCACCGGATTCCTCTGCCCACTTCTTTTGGTCTCTATTGGAGACCGCATCGTTTCTTTGAAGTTGAGTGATTTCTTAGTCTTTGTTAGTCACAGGCTTGGCTTCTCTGAATATCAAGTTCTTTTATTTGTTTTGGAGTACCTTCTTTAAGCAAGTTCTGCTGTTGATTTCTCCACAAAGTTTCCATGTATAATGCAGTGTGTACTCCACATTCAGTTAGTTGAAGCAAGCATTGTGAGCTTCCATAAGTGTTACAGAATACTTGGATTTTGAGTTCCTACAGATCAGGGAAACACATCTTAAGTGTCAACACTATTTTATATCTTTTGAGTAATCATCTTTCAATGCTTCTCTAGAACATTGATTGAGGTATATGTATTTCACTTTGGCCCCTAGCATATACTTGCTAGTAGGGCATTATTCTTTGGTGAAAAGACATTGGGAAAATCCTTTTTTCTTTTCTCACTTACTTCTAATTTATGCTATTTTTATACTTTATTTTGTGTTTTTAAACTGTCTTATTTCAAGAACAAACTGGGATTTAAATTAATAGCTTAATAATTTTATAAAATTATTTTGATGCTTTATATTTTTTACTTGCTAATATCCCTAGTAAGGACATTTGTGCCAAGCTCAATTTATATGTGCCATAAATCTTAACACTATACAATAATGTATATATTGTATACATTAATGTGTCTAGTTTCAAGAACGAATAAGATCAGAGACATATATGCTCCAAAAACCTACCTCAAACCTTCACGGATTTTTCTATGCTTTTGCAATTCAAGTTGAAATAAACAAATATTTTTGGAGAGGAATTACGTCAGAAAGTTAAGGTAAGACCTCACAAAGTTTATTGTCAACATTATCAGGGTCTAATTCCCAAACTTACTTATGTACAATGCTTTCTTATTATACCCAAAAGCAACTGAGTCATGACGAAAAAAATTTACAATACTTAAGAAGACAAGCGAATAAATTAAAATGTGAATGTGTTAAATATATGCATGTTGTTGATTGAAAATGTACTAACATAAACTTATGTAAAATAATTTTAATAATCTTCTTATACCAAAAAAATGTAAATGCCTAAAAACAATTTTCTAGTATCGCCAATATCACTATAGCTAGATGAATTTGACCTTACTGCTGGATCTGCTGACTTTCATTCATTAGGTCATACCAGAACCACCTGAATGTTTCTTCCACATTGTTCTTTGAGTAGGCTGGTGACTACATTTGCATTATGTGTAATGATTAAGATTGTTTAGTTGCAAGTAACAGAAAGTCACTGGAGACATTTGAAAAGAAAGGAAGTGTGGGATAGATATGCTTTTAGGTCTCAGAAGGAAAATAAAACCAGAAAGTACAGTGTTACCTAGACAGCTAAACAGATTGAAATTTAATTTCCAAAATCTACTAAAGAAGGTGCTCACTGTCAGGGCTTAGATCATTATAAATATGGATACAAAAGAGTCATGTTGTTCAAACGCTACTCGTTTGGAGGATTAAAAAAAAAGGCAGTCATTGTTCACTAGAATAGTTAATTTGAATAGTGGTAATAGGGTTAACAAATAAGTCGTATCTAACATTTGTCAGAGTATAAGTTGGAAATCATACTTGTATTGAGGAAAACTAAACCTGAAAGGGCACGTGCAATTTTCATTGGAGATACATGAATATAAGTAAATTAAGATGTGGTTAACATTGTAAAACAAACATTAATCTGTAGTGTCTATGAGTTTAAAAATAAATGTTATTAAGGTATTACTTACAAATAATAAAAATACCCATTTTATATGTAAAAATGAAAAATTTTGATAAATCTGACACCTATTCCCATTGTGAGCTTATGTCCATCATCCAAAAAAGTTCCCTCTTGCATTAAGCAAACCTCCTTGAAAACATGGTCGTAGACATATTCTGCCTTTTTAAAAATTACAATTAGTATGAATTTTTTTCTAGAATTGTATATAAACACATTCATGCACTATGCATTTAAGACTAACACATTTGCTCAATAAAGTTTATTAAGATTCATTCAAGCTGATGTATCAATTAGTAGTTTGTTCTTTTCAAAGCTGAGTAGTATCATACCCGAATTTAATTGCCTGTACTCCTATTGATGAGCAATTTGGTTTTTTTCTAGATTTTGTTTATTATTTGTCTTGTTTTAGAGACAGGATCCTGCTTTGTCACCCACACTGGTATACAGTGGTGCACTCATACTCTTTGCATGCCTTGAATACTCTTTGTAGCCTTGAACTCCTGGGCTCAAGCTATCCTCCTACCTCAGTCTTCCGGTAGCAGAAACTACAGGCTTGTGCCACCATATCAGACTTCTAGTTTTAAGTTACTATGAATAGCGTTTCCGTGAATATTTTTGTAAAGTCTTTGAGTGGGCATATATTTCTATTTACATTGTATAAATTTCTAGGGATCATATAGTAAGATTATGTTCATTTAAATATATAAGAGATCAATACACTTTCATAAAGTAGTTGTACTATTTTAAATTCCCACCAGAAAAGTGAGTATTCCAATTGGTATATATCCTCAGCAACAATTCATATGGCCAATTAAAAAAAATTAGATAATGCAATAAGTATCTAGTGATATCACATCGTGATTTTATTTTGCTTTTCTTTCTTAGTATTATTGCGGTTGTTTTAATGTGCTTACTAGCCATTTACATGTGTTATTTTTGAAATATTTGAGCTATCTGTTCAAATCTTTTCCTCAATATTTGTGCAAAGTATATATTCATGATACACATTCTGTGACAAACTTATCAGAGTGAATATATCTATGAATATTTTGTGGCTTGTGTTTTTATATTCTTACTGCAGTTTAAAGAGTACAAATTTTTTATTTTGATGACATTCAATTAATCATTTTTTAATAATTGATTTGTACTTTGTGTCATATCTAAGAAATCATTGTCTAAAATATAAATATCTTTTCCTACCATTTTTCTTTCCACACAGCATTTCTCATTCTCAGAATCATTGACATTTTGTACCAGATATTCCAGATTGGGGTTGTCTCCAAATATTATAAAATATCCCCCGGGTTTTGGGAACCACAGTTTCAGGAATTTTATAGTTTTATCTTTACATTTAAGTCTCTGATCTAGTTTAAAGCAATGCAGTGTCTATATCTGGGTTAAAATAAGAAAAGTTTCATTTTTCTTTATAAATATAGAGTTGTTCCAGCAACATTTATTGAAAGAACTTGCTTTTTTTTTTTTCTGAGTCGGAATCTCACTTTATCACCTAAGCTGGAGTGCAGTGGCATGCTCTTGGCCACCGCCGCCTCCACACCTCCACCTGCTGGCCTCAGGCGATCCTTCCACAACAGCCTTCCAAGTAACTGGAACTACAAGCATGCATCACCATACCCGATTAATTTTCTAATTGATTGTGCAGACGAGGTCTCACCAAATTTTTCAGGTTGGTCTGTAACTCCTGGGCTCAGGCATATATCTGTGAATCTATTTCTAGATGCTTTATTTGTTTTTCTGGTGCACATAGATATACATCAATACCACTTTCTTGATTGCTGATCTTTTATAATGAACTCAAATCAAGTGATAAAAGTTTTCAAAGTTGTTTTTCTTTCAGTAATGACTTGGCTAGTCTAAATTCTCTGGATTTTCATATAAAATTTAGAACCAGATTGTCAATTCTAATTCTCTCTCATTCCAAAAATCTGTTGAAATTACACTTTATGTTACATTGATTCTGTATGTAAGCTTTGGGAAATTACAATATTTGACTTTCCATTTCAAGAGGTGGTGTACCTTTCCATAAGGTTTTAGAAATCTTTTTCTCCTAGCAATATTTTGTAGTTTTTATTTTTATAGGTCGTTCACATAGTTAATTAAATCTCTGTGGTTTCTCCATATTTTTGGCATTTTAAAATTTATTTTCAATATTTTATTACTAGTATATAGAAATGTGACTAATTGTTGCATGTATAATATATGACATACTTAAATTTACATATTAGTTTTAGTAGTTTTTATGAATTCTTTTGGTTTCTCTATCTGCACCATCTTATCACACGCAAATTAAAAAAATTCTTTTTTCTTTTCACTTTGTATATATTTTTCTTTTTCTTTTTTCTTTTTTTTTGCTTTATCTCAATGATTAGAACCTCTATCGTGTTTATTTGTTTTTAAATCTCAAACCTAAGGTCCGGAATTCAAGTCTGGTTAGTTTGTTTTAGACTAAAGAAAATGGTCAGGTATGGATTTCCTAAGTGTATTCCTTTGTTGTCTGCATACTCACAGTTACTTTAACATATGAAGAGGAAAGAGCAAGTTTCCCTTTCCTCGCCCTTGCTTCCTACTCACTTGAACGGCCAAAGAGAATAGTCTAAGAAATAGCTGGCTAATTTGTTAGGTAAGAGGAAAAGTTAATGAGGCTAATTATTGCTTTTTAATTTAATTTAATTTTTTATTTTAAAGATGTGGGGTATAATTCAGGGTTAATTATCCAAGAGGCGAATTATTTTAACTGGTCAAATAGCTAAGGAGTGGTTCACTAGAATGGAAGAGGATGTGATTATAGAACCCCATTTTTCCTGTATAGCATTATTTCTTTGCTGCTTAGAACAAGGTTTGACACAAAATGGAAAATCAATGAACATTTGTTGACTAAAGTGAATGATTATTAGAGTTATTTCTGAGTGTTAGTATTATACATAAAGGATGAGTAGAGATGTCTGACTAAAATATACAGTCATTCAACATAATTTTTATAAACACATATGAGGCACTATTGGAGGCTAGTTAATTCCCAAAACACTTCCATACTACATAGGTGGAAAAATAATAGTTTATATATTCTTTCTTGCAATGTATTTTAAAGTTGAGAGAATTATTTAAAACATGAGATGGTATGAGTGTAGAAAATAATGGATCCTCCAGACCAATTATGAAAGGATTTCAGTGAGGCACAAGCTTAATTGATAAGATAAACTAAAAAGGCTTGGTACAAAAGGTCAAATTGTTTAGGCAAAAGTAGTTCCAAAGATGCAGGTTCCAGAAGGCTTTTGAACAAGAAGCCACATAGATATGAGAAATTGAAAAGGGTGAAGACAAAAGTACTTCCTTGAAGGAGATAGAATAAATAAATGTGTAAAATGAAGAGCAGCAAGTCAGGAGGAATATTTTTGCACTCTGTACTTAATCAACTATTTTATTTGTTTATGGTATGGGAATATGTTAACAGTTCTTTAATATACTCACATATAGTGCTTACAGTGAATCAAGTTTTTTTTTTATATAGATTTGTTATAATGCAATGTGGGCAAAAATGACATTTTTACATGTGTTCTACAAATCATATGTGCTCATATTAAAATAATTTGATTAAATGATCCATCATTAAGGTAGTAGATGTATTATATTTAATAACTCTCTTCAAAATGTTCACAATTTTCAATTCAAGCATGCCCACGGGTAAATAAAGCTCTCTTGTGTGTGCTCCTAACTTTTGTATATCTATAGAAGCTGTAAAAACATTTAAAATGGCTTCCTGCCTGTCTCTCCATTGTTCATTCTACACTATTTAGGGAGCACCCACTATATGACAGACATTACTCTATGAAGTTAGGATACAGCAGTGAACAAAACAAAGCCCATCCTTGAGTGAAACATAAATGTTTTCAAAGGAAGAAGCCAATAATTACACATTAATGTGAACTATGATAGACATATAAGTATTAAAAAGTTGCATGAAGCAGATGGAGGAGAGAGTAATACTGGACTCTTTTAAATCAAATAAAGTCTTTCTAATGAGATGTCATTTAGCAGAGGTATAGATAATGTAAAGAAGAAAGTTATGCAAATAAAAAGGAAAAGTATGGATGTACTTGTATTGGATAGACTTGGAGTCGATCATACTCAGTGATTTATCACAGAAACAAAGAACTGAGTTCCATATGTTCTCACTCATAAGGTGACCTTGAACAATTATAATGCTATAAGAAAGTGATTGACAGTAGTGGGAAACTGTCAGGGGAGGGGGAGGTGGGACTGGCAGTTGAGGGAAACTGCTAGGGGAGGGAGGGACATACTTCATCAACAAGAGCACCTGCATGATCAGTGTTTCTATACTTAACCCTGAATTGTACCCCACATCTTTATATAAATAAATAAATTTTTAAAAAAGAAAACATACATGAAAGAACTGGCACATGTTATGTTCAATAAAATTTCCTGTTATTATTATTTTTTTTAAAAAAAGGCAAAGTATTCCAGGTAGAAGGAGTAGTAGAGGCAAAGACCCTGAAGCAGAACCTGCTTGATTTGCTGAAGAAAGGCAAAAGGACCAGTGCTGCTCAAGACAGGTAGAAAATGACAAAAGAAAGAGCCAGGGCATAGGTCATTCAGACCTTTCTATAGTCTGACAATGATTTATTCCAAGTTTGAAAACATATTGGATATAGTTAACCAAGTAAGTATTTTATTTTAATAGCCTTTTAAAATATTAATAGACTTTATCTTTTAGAGCATTTTAAACTTACAAAAAAAGTTAGCAGAAAGGACAGAGTTGCCCTATAGCCTTCACCTTACTCTACCCCATGGTTCTTCCTATTATTAATATCTTGCATCATTGTGGTACATTTGATGAGTCAATGTTGATGCAAAATTATTAAGTCTATAGTTTAGATTAGTACTTTTTGTATTGTACATTTTATGAGTTTTGACAGACTTTTAGTGACACATTCACCACTATAGTATCATACTGTTGGTCAGAATATGAGTTAGTTCAGCCACTCTGGAAAGCAGTGTGACATTTTCTTAAAGAACTAAAAATTGAATTTCCCTATGATCCAGAAATTCCATTTCTGGGAATATACTCAGAGGAACATAAATTGCTTTACCAAAAGGACAGCTGCACAAATATGCTCATTGAAGTACTATTCACAATAGTAAAAGCATGAATCCAGCCCAGATGCCCATCAGAAATGGACTGGTTAAAGAAAATGTGGTACATATATGTAGGATGAAATATTATGCAGCCATGAAGAATAACAGAATTATGTCTTCTGCAGCAACATGAATTCAGCTAGAGACCATCATTCTAAGTGAACTATCACAGAAACAAAAACTGAATACTGAATGTTCTCACTCATAAGTGGGCCCTGATCACTGACCCTATGAGCACAAAGGTGTGAACGATAGACACTGAACGATGCTAAACAAGGAAGGCAGGGAAGATGGATAATGTGTACATAACTACACACTGAGCACCGGGTCCACTATCAGGGAGAGAGAGTGCCTGCTAGGAACCCAAATCTCACCTGCACGCAATTAAGGATTTACTTCAGAAGTAAATCCTCACGTGTACCTTACAACTCTAAAATTCTAAAAAAGAAATTTTTATAAAAAGAAATGTTTAAAAAAAGAATAGGTTCTCTGTCCTAAAGTGTTCCGCCTATTCATTTCTCTCACAAATTCCTGACAACTACTGATCCATAATTTTTCCTTTTTCAGAATTATGTACAAGTGAAATCATGTAGTATATAGCCTTTCAGAGTGCTTTCATTGATTTAGCAATATGCACTTAAGATTCCTCCATGTCTTTTCTTTGCTTGACAGTTTCTTTTTCATTGGGGAATAATATTTTATTGTGTGGGTATACATAGTTTGTTTATCCATTTACCAACTGAAGGGCATCGTAGCTGCCTTTAAACTTTGGCAACTATGAATAAAACTGCTATATATATCTGTGTATATGCTTTTATGTATATCTAAGTTTTTAACTCATTTGGGTAAATACCAAGGAGTACAATTGCTAGATCACATAAAAGTTATGTTTAGTTTTGTAAGAAATTGCTATTTAACTGCTACTTAGACTAAAAGTGGCTCTACCATTTTGTAATCCTACCAGCAGTGAATGAGAATCCCTGTTGCTTCACTTTCTCACCAGCAGTTAGTGTCATGAGGGAATGTTAGCCAGTTTGGTGTCTCATTGCTGATTTAATATTCAAATTCCTGTTGACATATGACATTGAACATATTTTTACATGTATATTTTCTTTGGTGAGGTATATGCTTAGATTTTTGGTCTGTTTTTTTCAAAGGGGTTGTTTCCTTTCTTATTATTAATTTTTAAGAATTCTTCATCTAGCTTTAGAAACAAGTCCTTTATTAGATATGTGTTTTGCAAATGTCCCAGGCTCCTAGTCCGTGGCTTGCCTTTTCATTTTCTTAAGTGTCTTTTCACGAACCCCAAATTTGTAATCCCTAACTATCTATCTTTTCTCTTATGGATTGTGCTTTTGGCAATGTGTGTGAGAAGTCATTACCAAGCCCAAGATCATCTACGTTTTCTCTTATGTTATCTTCTGAGTATTTTATAGTTTTGCATTTTACATTTAGGCCTGTGATGCATTCTGAGTTCGATTTGTGAAAGGTGTAAGATCTGTGTGTAAATTTATTTTCTTTTTCCCACATATCTTTTAGTAGTAGCTCTGTAGCAAAAGTGTGGAGAAAGTTTATAGAGTGGGAAACCATTATAGAGGCTTTTTTTTTTTTTTTTTTTTAGAGAAAGGATTTATTGAGAGGACAGAAAAGCTCCCACAGTGGGAGGGGACCCAAATGGGGTTACCCCCTAGAGAGGCTTTTGAAGTCCTTAATTAGCAAGAAGATGAAGGCTTAACTAGAGGGCAATGGTGGAATTTGTAAGAGGATACTGTATTTAAGATATTTTAAACTTAGTCAATAAGTTTTTAGGGAGACTCTCCTTGAGATCTGGAAAATAAGAACAGTCAATGAAAAGAAGATTCTAAACCTGAGCAATTGTGTGGATAGTGGGAACATTTGTTAAAACAGAGAATATTTGACAAATGCATGCTGTGCCATGGGGCAGGATATAATAGAAATCAAGATCAATTTTGATATATCATCACTGAAATTTCTATTTAAGCATCCAATTGAAAATATCGAGTACAAAATTATTTATCTGAATCTAGACGTTAGAAAAGACAGGTTGAGGTGAAATATAAATGTGAGAAATATCAGTATATAGGTGATGTTTAGGGTCTCGTGACTAAGATAAAAGTATTAAGAGTGATTGCAGATGTACAAAAAAACCAATCCTAGAAGCTTTGGATATATCAACACTTAGGGTTTAGTCAGAGGTGGTGAATTCAGCAAAAAAGACTGAAAGGGAGCTGTTAGTGCACCAAGAAGATATAAGAGGATGAATGAGGAGCGAACTTTTGGGAACAAGAGAATAAACAACCATGTCAAATACTTCTGATTTTGTATTAACATCTACAACTATATTTACACGTTTGCTTATTATTCTTTTAATTCAGACGAGCTTTTCTTTTTGGTAATTCAAAACCATGTTACTGGGTACACACAAACAACAGTTTTAGAGCTCTTCTTGAAGTTATGTGTGTTTATATATGTAATGTATACATTGTTTTTATATTTATATTATTTAAATAGTATACATATAGCACATAAATAATGTATATAAGTAATATGCACATAATATAATATAGATATATAAGAATATAAATGCATTCTATATGTAATTTGGTACTTAAAAACTATATACATATAATTTTTAATTTTTTTGCAGGGGAGAGAATACCTACAGAAGTTCCTTAACAATTTTGAGACAGGCAGTAACTCAAAAGTTGTATTCTATTTACTATTTAGCTGATGTGCTGGGAAGATAATCTAATCAGGCATAACTGATGAATGCTACTGAGGCTTAAAGTGTTTCTCAACTCTGTTTTCTTATATATGTGAAATCCTTGATTCTCTATACACCACTTGTTTCACAAAACTAGACTATATTGAAAAACAATGACTCCCTAAATAGGCAGCATGTTCATTTCTATTTCACTGATCTTTCTTCTATCTCATTTGACTGAAAAGTTAAGATGCATATCATATAAAGCGGAAAATTTGTTTTATGAAAATTTATGGTGAAGTTCATATTTATTAAATATGCAAACTTGAAATATTTTACCACTTTTCAGTGTTAAAATAGTGATGATGATCATCATTATTGTCTAGTGAAAAACAATCACACCTACTTTACCAGGTTATTGTGAGACTTGAATTAATATACTTGGAAAGTTCTTTGCAAATGATTGAGAACAATGTAAATATTATTGTTTATGAACACAGAAAGAATTATGGTGGCAATAGAGCTCTAGCATTGTAATGTTTTAGAAATACTATGTAAGCAGAAACAGCATACATTAAAAGTCACTTACATTTTGTTAAATGATTTCATTATAAGAGCTTTACAAAATTATGCAGTATCCCTATATAGAAATATTGTCGAACAACTGCCAAACTTACTGAACTGGACAAGGTAACCTTACATTTAAATCAAAACACATTTTTCTTAAAAAACTTATTTTCTTGCTTTTTAAGTGTCTATGTTATTTCCATTTCCATTTGTTTAAAGTATGTTCCATTTTTTATTTTTAGTACTATTAATTAGAATGTTTCAAATTTAATACCACTAAAATAAATGTTTAAATAATGAACTTTTTAATTATCTTCAGAACATGCCCTAAGTCTCATTCCTAATTACTTTTGCTGAGGTTATTCCTTCTGCCAGGAATTCTTTTTTCCTCATTTTTTCTAATCAATTCCCGTGTAGCTTTAATTAAGCTATATTTTACCTTCTCTTAAATGCTTCTCATAATCCTTAAAATTTACTGTGATGTCTGTCTTCTGAAAACTATAAAATCTATTTATTTGTTTGTTTGTTTGTTTACTATGAGTCAGAGTTTTCTCACTCAGTTGCCCAAACTGGAGTGCAGTGACACCATCACCATAACCTTGACCTTCTGGATTCAGGGAATCCTTCCATCTCAGCCTTCCAAGTAGAAGGGACTACAGTTGTGTGCACTCAGGCTCGGCTAATTTTTAAATATTTTTTAGAGATTAGGTCTTGCTGTGTTGGCTAGGCTGGTCTTGAACTGGGCTCCAGCAATCCTCCTGCCTCGGTTTCCCAAAGTGTTGGGAATATAGACATGCGTTGGGAATATGCCACTGCATGCCTGGTGACATTTATTTAGATACTTTTCTGTTATATTTTTTTGTATTGTTATATAAAATTTGAATCAATTTTTTTGCATGTCTTATCTTTAAGTAATCTAAAACACTAAAAAGTATTTACAGGTCATTGTGTGTGCGCATGTGTGTGTGTGTGTGTGTGTGTGTGTGTGTGTGTGTGTGTGTGTGTGTGAATTACATGTAAATCTATATTATTTGTATAGAATTTGTTGAAAGATAAGACATTGAAGGATTTTTCTTTCCTGCAGTCATTTGGGCACAATATTGAGCTTTGGCCATATTGAGTTTTCCTTCCCTTGTATGACACACAGCTTCAGAAAAGATAAAGTGGAAAAAATGTGCATTAGTCATAATAGTGATCTTTCAACTGAGATAATTTATTTATGTTTACACAGTAAAAACTGAGCTGAGAGTACTGTCATTTGCCAGGAATATACACTGCTTGGTTTTACATATATGTCTGCAAAAGAATGTAAAAGTTGTGAATATTCGTCAGCAAGTGTCATTGCAGATTTTGAATTGTGTAGAATACTTTCTCTCGCTGTCATTTGATGTGCTAGTTCTATGAAGCTTTTCAAAAACAGTGTAAAAGAGGGCATCTTGGAATGGATTTATCAAGATAAAATGCTGCATGTTTTGTTGTGGATTAAGGGAAATATAGAATAGGTTCGATATATTTCAGGAACAAAAACTGATTAAAAGGAGTCATTGATTTTGAAACCAATGATGTATTAATACTTAATATTTGGATGTGAAAGGTTATTAATTGAGATCACAGGCAGAGGATTTTTATACATTACTGCTTTTTTAAAGAAAAAATTTGTAGAAGGTAGGAAAAGATGTAATGCATAGATAAAACAACTAGACCCTACAACTAGGACATATATTATAATGAGATACAATAGATAACTTTTACTACAACCTAAGGATGCAATACAATTACTCCATCATAAAGTAAATAAATCTGTCAATTATTTGAGTAACCTTTTTCACATCATTTTCTTTACTACTGCCATACTTCAAACTCTAAGTATCTTTCCTGTGCTCTCTTGAAACAGTCCTATAATTGGCTTCCTGCTTCTAGTTGATCACTCCTACCATCCACTGAACACATTATTCCAGAATAATCTTTTAAAAAGTGAAATCTGATTATGTTACTCACTTGATAAGTACTTGTAATCATGTTCACAAGTCTAGAGGATATATTTGAAACTCATTTTAATGGCACTCAAGATATGCATTCCAATGTAACTGCTCACCCCTCTTCAGACCTCTGTCCCTATATTTTCCCCCTCCAACCTCGGTCCCACCCATGCTAAATCACAGCCTTCTCCTAAATGTGAGACATGGTTTTAAGTTTCTGTGCCTTTCCTGGGCTTCTTTTTTTGCTTACTAAATCTCTTCCCAACATCAGGTGAGCACACAGTTATAGTTAAATATTTAGTTCAAGAACCACAGCTGTCAAGCCATTTTTAATTCATCCGTGTTCCTGGGTGAAGTGACTGCTTACCACTTTGTGGCCCTATTGGAAAAGGTCACACATTTCTATACATGTAATAGTGAAATATAGTTATCTATGTTCTTGTCTGTTAACCTGTGCTGCATAAGTGGTTCTTTCAGAATAGGAACTACATATTATCTTATTTGAATGCTTAACTCTTAACATTCGTGGCTCAATTGATAAACCTCATGGTATAAATTAAAAACCAAAACAAATTTAGTCTAAAATAATTTAAATAGCAGATATGTAGCTCTCAGTGGCAGGAAATAAACTCAGATTTATGTATGTTTTGATTCAACACTCAGTCTGAAAAAATTTGCATATTTAAATTTAGAACCTCAAAATACTAAGAGTTTTGAGAGAGAAAAAATTGGGTGCTGAGAGAATTAAATCAAAAATATTTCTTTTTGTGTTTTTCTTTTTCTCAATCATTGTTATAGTACTTAGAAACTATAACCATACACACTTTTCTAGTCACACAAAATTTTGCTTAATGGACTCAGCTCTGCTAAGAATGTCAGTGTAAAATGCCAGAAAAAAATGGAGTCCCTGAACTCAATCCATATGGTATACACTCAAAGATTTTGAAAAGAGCAATTTGATTGAAGTGATGATACATACACTTGACAAAAATGACTTCCATCACATCATTTGCAGCCAAGATCCCAAGGCTTGCTCTGTAAAGCATCACCCATCTGCCTACCACCTCTGCATAACTCATTCTGGGAATCCATAGAAAGCCACTCTTATATGTCATCTCTTATTTATGCTTTATAATCTTGATACAATCTTTCCAAGACAATTACTCTGCTATTCTTTGCAATGTGACTTTGCCCCTCATTCCAACAAGAGGCAGAGTCTATTCCTCTCACCTTAAATTTAGTCTTGTGACTAGATTTTATCAGACAAATGCAGAAATGACAATGTGTTGATTAGAAAAAGTGATCTTTTAGCTCTCAATTTTGGTCTATTGAAGTACTGTTCTGAGAATACCATGTATGGAAGCTCGTCCAGTATACTGGAAGAAAAGAGACCATATGGAGGAAAATCAAGACCTCCTGACAGCCTGTACTAATTACCAGATATCAACTGAGGCCATTGGGAACTTCCAGCTCAGGAGAAGCCTTAGCTGAATGCAGTGCATGAGTGAATCTGTGGGAAATAACAACAAAAAAACCTCCTAGTCAAGTAAAGTATCATGATAAGCAATAAATTAATATTTTAAGCCACTAAGTTTTGAGTCGTCCTGTTATCCAGCAAATGATAACTCAGTTACTTTAATTTTGTTGCCTAAGGTAAATGAATGACTCCACACATAATTTATCAATAGAAGATCGTTCTTTTATTGTTTCAATGACAGTCTTAACATTTGAATTTCCTTTCTGCTTATTTTTCTATGCTATCTTCAAGCAATCAAACCATTTCTTTTTCCTTATCTTTTGTTAGAGCAAGAATAACTATTGTATATTTTAGTACAAATATAGTTACTAGACTTGGGACAAAAAGCGTGTTAAGAGGAACTATAGGTAGAGAGTAGGGATGGATAAGACTTCTTAAAGACTAACTCCCAGGGTGTAGAGCCATTTTACCTATGCATAGTCCTTCAGAGTTGGGCAGTGAATGTCCTTCACCTTCTGCTGGGGTGGGGAGAGAGAGGTTTTCATTCCTCCAATGAATGCCATGTTCTTCAGGGTCTTAGTGTGTTTGCCACTGGTCCTGGCTTAACCCCATGCTTTGTCTCTTGTCATACACAAAGAGCTTTATAAATGCATTTTAAGTGCAAGTCTTATAAAATACATTTTACACATTTACTCATTGTGTCTTCTTTTCTCCTAGATTACAAACACCTTGAGAAGAAGAGGCAAGTCTTATTTATTTTAAGGTTTTTAGTATCTGACATTGTGGCATTCATTGAATTAAAGTTTATTTTGATATAGCTCAACTTCTCAGTGAAGATCTTAACTTTCACCAGGGCGTATTTTGTTATTCCCATTTTTGCTCCTATAATATTGCAGGCACACTTTAACTGTAGCTATTTCAATGTAAGCATTTCTTAAAATTTTTTTTGCTACTGGATTATGCTATTTATGAGAAAAAGAAGTACATAATTTAAAAAATTTTATCTTTAGCACATAGAACATCATTTGGCACCATAAGAGTTTTCAAAAAATATCTATTAAATGCATGCATTAAAAAGAAAAACAGATGGAAAGGAAGCTGAGAAAAGTTAATCAAAGGTAGAGGTGAAGTAATAGTCTCCCCGTAGTCCCATATTCATTTCACCACAAAATATTTGTATGCTATTCTAGTTTGCATAACAGTTATCATTGAAGAGGTTTACATCTTTGCATGCTCTAATTCCATGCCATAACCAGGCCAACAGAATAAATACTTAACTTTTTATCACTCATAATTTTACTTAGAAGAGCCAAAGACCTTATTTGTAAGCCAGCCAAAGGCCCATGCTCTAATTATCTAATAGTTTAAATTTTCTAGAGCTAGCTCTTCCATTTCAAAATAAAATGCACGGCATGATAAATGTTTAAATGATCCAGTCTTGAGACTTAAGGGGCATGTGGTTTCTGAAACATTGCCTTGGAGGAAAGGAACATATTCATCAAGAACATGTACGGTGGGTTTTTGTACTTTGGAAATTTTATAATTGAATTTGTTTGTTCCAGTTCTTTAACTAATGTCACTGGTGATCGGTTTTTGAAAATTGACAATAACTGAAAATACAACTGAGACAAATCTAAGAAATGTTATATCTCTTCCATTTAGAGAAATTCTTCATGCATGTTCAAGTGGCAATAATAAAAATAAAGTGCATTTTAATGATAAAAATAAAAACTGTGGATATAAAAATACATATTCAGGTTGATTTTATACGCCTTCAAATCCCTAAATTTTACTTTTAGAAATATTACTTTATAGAGGTGATTATGTCTAGAAGAATGATATGTGTAAAAGTCTATAAAATATGACAAAATTAATGTTTAATCAAAATAAGTCCATGTCCCCTGGCTCCTGAATAGAACTCAAGAAAAATGTTAGTCTTGCGGCTAATGCTTTCACTTATAATCGATGCTCTTTTTGAGAAAAAATAATAAAATAACCCCTTGCTAAGCTTATATGCTTTTCCTATACTTTAAGATAAATTATACACTTAGCATGGCAATTTGAAAGAGTGGCTCTTTGTAAGGGTAATTAACATAGGAAACTGCTAAACAAGACCTATATTTTAATTGCTTTTGTGTTGTTGCTTATTTTTAGTCAGAAGAAAAAAACTAAGATGTTAGATAATGAATGTGTGTTACTAGCATCTAATTCTCAGGTGAGTTCAGCTAAAGCGATTGATGTTAATAACTTCCTCTGAAGAGTAATTGTTTCAAGGTAGATGGATGAGTATTTTCAAAATTTCTTCCTTGCTTCCCTGTTGCCATTTACAATTGTACTATGTTCATATTAAATTTTGCCACAAGCTGGAAGATGTCACTTATTAATTAATTAAAGCCTCAACAAAAATGTAGCTATGATGAGTTTACTTACTTAAAACTAGTGTAGTTATTGTTTTTTCCTATGTTAGTCTGGTCCACACCTGCATTTAAACTAGTACCCAACATTTTAAGAAGTGTTCTATTAGTAACTCCTAAACTACAAGCCACATTATGTCATTCTTATTTTCAAAGTTAGTGAATCTATGTGGATGCCATCAAAGGGGCTGCTGGAAGCATAGCATTGTCTTTAACAAGAGAAACATCGCATTATTCAAATTCTTCCTCAAGTCATTATTCATTTTTATTTAACTGTGTTATAATCATTTTCTGTTTTTACTTTTATATTAAATAATTACAACCCAAACAACCCTTTGGGACCCCTCCCACTGCCAGGAACTTTCCTGCCCTCTCAATAAATTCCTGCTTTGAAAATAGGCCAGGCATAGTGGCTCAAGCTTGTCATCCCAGCACTTTGAGAGGCCGAGGTGAGAGGATTGCCTACCCAGAGGTTTGAGACTAGCCTGGGCAACTTGGTGAGACCTCATCTCTAAAATATATCAAATAATTAGCCGGGCATGGTAGCGCTCACCTGTAGTTCTGGCTACTTGGAAGGCTGAGGCAGAAGGATTGCCTGAGCCCAGCAAGTCGATGCTGGTGTGGCTGTGAGCATGCCACTGCACTCCAGTCTGGGTGACAGAGTGAGACACTGACTAAAAAAATAATAATAATAATAATAATAATTACAGACCAGTTATCAATATAGCAATTCGTAAACATCAACGGATTCTGTGTTAGATAACAAAATTGTATTTTCTGTTAGGCAGAAGTGCACAAGAAATTGGAAACAGCACTGGCACTTGGTCACATATGAAAGCAGTGTCAAGAAGTAGAAAATTGATTATTAGCCATTTTTTTTTTTTTACTGAAGTAATTTCTTTTATTTACTAACATATAATGATCAATACATGTATATATTCTGGGTGGGCTTGGTGCAAAAGAAAATCGTATATATATTTAAATGTTATCTATAAGTATATTTAAAATATATATATTAGTAAGCTATCAAAATTGTTATAATAATTAAAATATTACTAAACTCTGCCTTTGAGTTTTAAATTAGAATCTGAAAACAAGTTGCTATTTAACATGGAGTCTAATAGAAAGTAATAGAATGGAACGCAGCCTGTTAATTAGATTATTTTTAGCAATGATAACACTATTTCTTCTAGAACCTAAATCTATAAGGTTTTTAAAAGCCTTAGTTGTAAGTAAAGCTATATAACAACAAATTGAACATTGTGACTATACACATTTAAAATTTCATGAAATAAAGCCATTTCTGAAACTATAATATTTTATTTTTTCCAGCTTTGTTGATATATAACTAATAAAATAAAATGGAATATATTTAAAGTGTATAACTTGATGATTTGATATAAAAATAATTTGGGAAATGATTACCACAATCAAGTCAATTGAAGTATCTCTCACCTCACGTTTTTGTTGTTGTACCGAGAAACTTTAAGAGCTACTCTTTTAGTAAGTTTCAAAAGGACAATGCATTATTAACTACAGTCCCATAAGCAAACAGAAAAACTAAAAAATATGAAAACAACGAAAAATAACAAAAACAAAAGAAATACAAAAACGTAAACAAAAGCAGAAAGAAAAAAAAAGCCCAGAAAAAAACAAAAGCAAAACAGAGCTCCCTCTGTGGCCATTTCTGGAACTTCTGGTTTTTTGCTCTGCTTTTCTTGGTGGTTCCCAAGCACTGCCGCTGCTTTTGGCGGCTGCTGCAGTAGGAAGTGGGCTTCAGTCTCTGGCCCCTCCCTTCCGCTGTCAGCACCGGCAGATCGGGTTGCTCTCAGTATGGGTCAGATACCCTAGGGACTGCGGGGTGTAAAGGATGAATCAGATCCAGACTCACCCCAACTCCTCTGCTGCTGCTGCTGCTGCAGCTGCCACTGCCAAATCTTTCACTCTGATCAGACATGTCTATGCCTGATCTGGCACTGAGGGGAGATGTCTGTCTCTCTGTATCTACTCTTGAAGTTTCCTTTCTGGACCAGTGATGGCTGATCCTAGAGGGATGTGAAGATCACCTCCTGGTCTCAGGTTGGAGGCTGAAAAGAGTTGGGTCGGCCAACACAGGTTTCTACCCATCCCGGGACAGAGAAAATGGCAGTGGTCAGAGTCTCTTCGCTGGTGACAGGGCTCAGCTCCAGATTTCAGCTCCAGATTTCCTCTGCATGCTTTCTCCATGGTTCTGCTGCCAATGCCCAGCCAGTTGTCCCAGGTGGTGGTGTTGGTCAGGTGTCAGGTGCTGAGGAGCAGCTGATCTCCGTTGCCTCCTCTGAGAGACCCCTGAGAACAGTGGATGGTCCTGCGCACCGATCTCAGAGAAGTGGTGGGTGGCAGCAGCCTCTGGAAGCGAGCCCTGGGTGCTTGATTCTGAGTCTCTCCTCAGACAGAGTTTTGTTCATCCACTTGCGCATTCCCATACACATAGACTGTGTTTATGGACTCTCGCCCTTTCAGAGACTCACAAGACCACTGCTTCTGTCACCATCTTGCTGAGTCCCCCAATATTATTTTCTTTAAGTTTCATGAAGGACTGTTAAGGATAAGTACCATTCCATAGTATTCTATTTGAATCCATAAAACAATGTAGAATATCAATTTTAGCATCACCATTATTAATATTATTGGCCTAACCATGTTGTCTTTTTTTAAAATTTGAGGACAGCTTTATATTTATTTATTTAACAAAGTTTATTATTATTATTTTCTCTTGAAATTTATTATTTATATATTTTTTTATTATAAAGATGTGGGGTACAATTCAGGGTTAGGTATATAAACATTGATCATGCAGGTACCCTTGTTGATGAGGTATGTTCCACCTCCCCTAGCAGTTTCCCTCAACTACCAGTCCCCTGACAGTTTTCCACTATTGTCAATCGCTTTCTTATAGCATTATAATTGTTCAAGGTCACGTTATAAGTGAGAACATATGGAACTCTGTTCTTTGTTTCTAAAATAATATTAACCTCTAAAGCACTGCTATCAGTTCTAGTTCCAAAGTGTTGATGACAAAGAAATGACTTATGCTATTCCTACTAAGATAACATGGTTAGGCATATATATGTATGTATACATATATATGTATATATATATATGAGGGATACTGCCTATTGACGTAAAATATAAGAAAATCTCTCCATGTTAAGTATGTTCACTAATATATATCATTCAACTTTTAGACAAATTACTTCTCTTATACAAAGATGTAAAGATAAAGAAAGAAGTAGACAAAAAGGTGGCAATTGATATAAACCTGTGAAATACATTTAATATATACATATGTACGTGTGTGTGCATGTGAATGTGTATTTTTGAAGGAATATGCTCAAGACCTCAATGGGAAGAAGAAAATTGCAAACACATGAACACATACATAACTTGAGTTTTATAATTAAGTGAATAATTATTTTTAGGCTACAAATTAATAAACATTTGCCATTATGTTTTGTGAGATCATTTCTGGTTTTAAGAGGTCATCCAGTGAAAGCTGAGATAATGAGATTTTTAAAAGTAGAAACAGCAAACATTGCAATTACTGTCTGCATGAAAAGCCAGAGGTTGCGATTAAGGAGTTTGGATAATATATTTCTTTTCCCTCACAAAGTCTACACACACAGTTAAGTATAAAGCCTCTAAAAATGGTTTTATCTTTTCTAGTTACAGAAAAAATAATGAATCAATTTACTAGGTAGTGTGTTATATTACTCCTAGTCATTATTACACGTATTTTGATCATTACAATCTTGAAATTATTTTCTCGCACAAAGATTTTATCAAAGTAGAATCAAAGATGTTTATGATACTGATGAAATTATTCCAAAAGTCAAATGTATACACTGAATGTTTCTATAGGTTAATTTATTTTCTTCTTCTTTTAAATACCAATTTTGAGGAAATGCTCAGTATATATTCCAGTAAATACAGCTAAGATTCTGATTTGTGAGGCACTATTATGCACCTATAGACTATAGCAGGATTACCCAAGTTTTTGGTATTCCAATATTTACTATAGCAATATGTAATCTACCAATCCCCCAAATGATTGCAAATAGTTATGTCGTATATTATAAATATACATATATAAATATTTTTTCTAAATTTTAGTTTACTGTTTTATTAAATTATATAATTAACTTAATTGTTTAAAATGTATGCTATTTATATTTAAAAATGCTTCAACTTTTCCCATTTAATAACAGAGTGTGTATTAATTACATGTTTACACAAGAAAATAATTTTTTGATAAATCAATTTTAAATTGACATTTTGTATCATGCTAATTTGGGGACCAAAGTGATATTGAAAGATTGATTAAAATGCATTATATGTTATGACATCAACAAAGACTCTTTTTTCCCTAATATTTGTAATTATTGCATTTACATTGACAAATCAAATAAGTTAATATTTTGTTTCTAAATGAGAAGATGGAAAATTCCAGCTTTCTATGATATTTAAAATGCTAAATTGCTCTTAATCATCACTATGCTTCCTCTTTTAAGCATTTGTTTTTTACAGTATTAAAAACTGAAGTTTTTTAAAATCAGATTTTAATAGATGTAGACATTTCAAGATTATTTGGAGAAAAAGTTGCAGAATTATTGTAATTGTCCTTATAAGTCCTAATTGTTTATCAATCATCCATTATAATTAACAAGAATTTTGAAAGTAAATGTAACTTTAATGATCTTCTTTGAAACCTGATTTAGATTTATTTAATAATAAAAATTAAACAATTATAAGCATATGTCTTAATACATTTTCAAGAATTAAATATACCCACATACAAATTTAGAGACAGAAACAGAAGATATTAAAAACACAAACTCCTTTTATCCTCCCTGCCATTTTTAGTTTTCTGAAAAGTTTAAATCAACTTTTTCCTCCTAGGATAAATACAACTTGATTATGATGTATTATTATTGCTTTTATTTGCTGCTGGACTTCATTTATTTCTCTTTAAGACTATTGTATCTTGTGCTTATAAGTGAGATTGCTTTAATGGTCTTTCTCATATATTTTTGGTTCAGTTCCAGGGTTAAGATCTTTTAGTTTCATAGACAGAGTTGGGAAAAAAATCTTCTATCCTTTGGAAATGTTTGCATAAGATTAAGATTGTATGCCTCCAAGTTTTATTCTAATTTTTCCAGTGAGAATTCTGTGCTAGATGCTTTTATTATGTTTTTTCCATTGTATTGTGAATAATTTAAAGCATATACACATATCATGTGTATAGAAACATATGCACACTTCATGTTAATTATACTAGAGTCGTGGTTCAGAAACACTAGCTTGTATTAGAATCACATGAAGGACTTTTTATATCACAGAATGATGGATCTCATGTGCAGAGTTTTGGATTAAAAATGTATGGTTTATATAGAGTTTGCTTTTCTATCAAGATCGAAAATGATATTGTTGCTGTTGGCATGGGGACCACCTCTGAGAACCACTATACATGAGAAGTTAGTATAAAGGATTATTCATTACCTAGCTTCAAACATTATCAATCCATGGCCAATCTTGCTTCATTTATACCCCACCACATCTTCTTCCCCAGATTACACTGAAGCAAACATCAGTTATTATTTTATGTCAATATATCAGTGTTATAAAATTCAAGGACTTCATTTTTCTCATTGTTCATTGTTAGTACAGTCATGCACCTCATAGTGGCATTTTTGTTAATGAAGAATCACATATACGAGGGAGGAGCCAATAAACCCAGAATTTATTTGTAAAAAAAAAAAAAAAACTGTATTTATTCTGACTTATTTAAACTTCAGACACCTTCAAAGTACTCTCTGTTTGGTGCAACACACCTATTGAGACACTTTTTCTGCTACTCAAAACAATTTCTGAACTCGTCAATTTTGATGTCTTTTAGTGCTTCTGCCAGTTTTTCTTTCACCTCTTCCACATTGGCAAAATGTTTTCCTTTGAGAATTTTTTCATCCAGGGAAACAAAAGTTCCTCGGACGAGCTTGGGTAAATAGGGATGATGAGACTCAGAGGTCATGTGGTTTTTGATAAAAAACTGCTGAACACTCAGCATGGTGTGGACAGGTGCACTCCTAAAATCCTCTCCAAAAAATAAAATTCACTGAAGCAGAATGCAGCTTCTTGCAACAATGCTGGCAGGTACACTGATACTGGTGGGTTCCTAGGATACGTACATAGTAGGGGAAGCTTGCTAATGGGTGCCTGCCTTCCGAAAGTAAAATTTCATTTTTTAGGGCAGTACTTCCCTCGTCCAATGTTGGTCCCGCATGATTATAATGGAGCTGAAAAATTCTTATCGCTAAGATGTCATTGCTGTCTTCACATTTTTTTTAGCACAATGCATTATGTGGTTGTGGTGATGCTGGTGTAAATAAATCCACTGCGCTACCAGTCTTATAAAAAGTATAGTATATACATTCATGTAGAGTACATAGTACTTGGTAATGTTAATAAATGACTATGTGACTGTCTTATGTATTTACTAAACTACATTTTCAATTGTTATGTTATAGTGTACTCCTTCCACATATTAAAAAAAGTTAACTGTTAAATGACCTTAGGCATGTCCTTTAGCAGTATTCCTGGAGAAGGCATTGTTATCATGGAAGATGACTGCTCCTTCCAATGAGACAAGATGTGAAGTGGAAGACAGATATTAATGAGTCTGACCCTATGTAGGCCTAAGGTAATGTGTATGTTTGTGTCTTAGTTTTTAGCAGAAAAAAGTTAAATAAAATAAAATAAAAGCTTATAGAATAAGGATATAAAGTAAAAAAATTTTGTACTGCTGAACAATGTGCTTGTGCTTTAAGCTGATAGAAGACTAAAAATGTTTAAAAAATTGACGCATTACAAAGTAAAAAAGTTATAGTAAGCTAGTGCTAATTTATTACCGAAGAAAGAAGTTTTCTTTACAAGTTTGTGTGGTTTAAGTGTATGTTCTTTGTAAAGTCTACAGTAGCGTAGAGTAATATCTTAGGCCTTTGCAGTTCACTCCCACTCACTTGATGACTAGCCAGAGCAACTTGCGGACCTGTGAGCTCCATTCATGGTAACTGTCCTATACAGGTGAATCATTTGTTTTTTATATTGTATTTTTACTGTATCTCTTCAATGTTTAGAAGTGTTTAGACACACACATAGTTATTGCTGCACTTACAGTATTCAGTACTGTGATATACTGTACAGGTTTGTAGCCTAGGAGCAGTAGAATATACCATGTAACCTAGGTGTGTAATAGGCTATACCATCTAGGTTTGGATAAGTACACTGTGATGTCCATAGACTGCACAATTACTAGTGTTGCATTTCTCTGAATGTATTCCTGATGTTATGTGATTCAAGACTTTACATAGAAATGCAATTGCAATTATATATATATTTATATATTATATATATATTATACATTATATATATATATTTATATATATATACACTGTATCCTGCATACTGTGACTTTGTTGAATTTCTTTATTAACTGTAAATTTTTTTTCTTTTGCTAATTTCTTGGGACTTTCTTCATAGATAGTAATAGACATCTGTAAAAATATATTATTTCTTCCTTTGCTGTTTGTATGCCTTTTATATCTTTTTCTTGCCTATTATAATAGCAAGAACTTTCAGTATTATGTTGAATAAGAGCGGTGAACACACACATTCTTGTTTTGTTTCCAATTTTAGAGAAAAAAAGTTCATTTTTTTCACCACTGAGTACACTGTTAATTTTAGTTATTTTTTTATTTTTGTTGTTGTTGTTGTTGTTGTTGTTGTGGGTTCAGGCGATCTTTCCACCTCAGACTTCCAAGTAGCTGGAACTACAGACGCATGCCACCACAACCAACTAGTTGTTTTGTTTGCTTGTTTGCTTGTTTTTTGTGATTTATTGTAGAGATTAGGTCTCACCAAGTTGCATAGGCTGATCTCAAAACCCCAGACTCAGGCAATCCTCTTGCTTCACCCTCCCAAAGTGCTGGGATTACAGGCTGAGCCACTACACCCAGCCTAGTTTTAGTTTTTGTTTGTTCATTTGTTTGTTGTAGATGTTCTTTACCTAGTTGAGGTAATTCCTCTCTATTCCTAACTTGATGCAAGTTTTTAAAAAAATTTTTTAAAATTATAAATGGGTGTCAGATTTTATAAAATGTCTTTTGTTTTTCTTCTTTAGCGTATTGGTATTGTAGACTACTGTGATTGATTTTCAACTGTTAAATCAGCTTTGCATACCTGCCAGCTCTCTTGGCAAAATTATTTAATTATTTTTATATTGCTGGATTTAGTTGGCTGACATCTTGTTGCTGGAGAATTTTGTGT
This sequence comes from Carlito syrichta, assembly GCF_000164805.1. NCBI lineage: Eukaryota > Metazoa > Chordata > Mammalia > Primates > Tarsiidae > Carlito > Carlito syrichta. Next base: position 112,350 of record NW_007247422.1, read on the forward strand.
CTGAGTTTATGAAAGACTGTCTTTCTTTCTCTCTCTCCCTCTTTCTCTCCCCCTCTCTCACTCCCTCTCTCTTCTCCCCTCCCTTTCCCTCCTTTCCTCCCCTCCCTTTTTTCCCCTTTCTCCTTCCTTCCTTCTTTCCTTGTACTATTTTTCTGGTTTTGGTCTCAGGGTAATACTTGCCTCATAAAATGAGTTGATAATTACTCTAATCTCTTCTTTATTTTTGAAAGGTATTATATAACATTTATGTCAATTCTTTAAAACATTTTTTTGTAGATTTCTTCAGTGAAACCATCTTGGCCTGAATATTTCTTCCTTGAATGTTTGTAAGTTACGAATTCAATTTCATTTATGGTTATAGGACTATTCAGATTATCTATTTCATTTGCTTGCGTTTTGGTAATTATTGATTTTTGAGGAATTGGGTGATTTGTTCTTAATTTTTGAATTTGTGAGCAAAAAGTTGTTCATAGCCTTCTCTTTTAAACTTTTAAATGATTGCAGGATCAGTAGTGATTTTTAATTTAATTCTTGATATTGGTAATAGCTGTCATGTCTCTTTTTATTTTTTTAATTCTTGCTAAAGGTTTATACATTTTGTTGATCTGTTTCAAAGAAACAGCTTTCAATTCCAATAATATTTTCCCTATTGTTTTCCTATTTGCAATTTTGTTAATTTCTCTTTCTTATTAATTACTTTCTTATGCTTACCTTGGGTATGTTTTGTTCTTTTGCCAGTTCCTTAAGGTAGGAATTTATGTACTGTTGTTAAATCTTGCTTTGTTTCTAATGTAAGCATTTAGTGATTGAATACAATTTAAAGCTGGAAAATTGTTCAAAGTTTTAAATTGGTTGGCAATTTTTTTTCTATAAAGTGACAGAAAATAAATATTTTTGGCTTTTTGGAACGTGCCTTCTAGTTGCTTCTTCTCAACTATTCCTAAGTTGTAGAACACTGTTATAGACAAAACATAAATGAATGAACATGACTGTGTTGCGATAAAACTTAATTTATACAAACAAATAGGAGATTTAATTTGGCTGTTGGATAGGCCATTGTGGACACATTTAAGGGAAAAGAGATGAAGGTTATCATGCACAATTGTTCTCTACCAAATTGGTTCACCTTCACTTGATGTGAATAATCACAAATTGTTCTATTTAAAAGGTAAAATACTTAAATTGTTACTCCATTAATAGATTCAAAGATTAAAAAAACACTGTTTCAGTTGCTACTTTTAATGAAATAAATCCCCTGGAACATAATCCTTGTAGGTTCATTTATTACTACATGAAAAAAAAAATCTAGAATAGAATATAATCTTAGTGAATACAGGAGACCAAAGATGTTTACCACTATAACCTCAGCAACTAGAAGATGCTCAGTTAATATTGACTTAATAAATGAACTAAAGCAATACTTTCATTATTTTTCAGGTAATAATTTCATGTAAGGTTGACTTTTCCATTGAGATGTAAGTGGGTTTTAGAAATAGATATGATTAATCAGGTTTCTAAATTACAAAAAGAAGTGTTACCTAATGAAATAACTAACTCAATCATTCAATCTTTGAAACAAAGGTAAATATGTAATTTATCTCAATGCATATTTTACAACAGTGTACATATATTCCATGACCAAATTTTTTGCTTCTAAAAATTTAATAAAGAATATTTCAAGAATTAGCATATGAGCCGGGCTTGGTGGCTCAGCCTGTAATCCCACGCCTTTGGGAGGCTGAGGTGAGTGGATTTCCTGAGCCCGTGGGTTCGAGACCCACCTGGGCAGTGAGACCTCATCTCTACAATAAATAAAAAAATCAGCCGGGCATGGTATCGCATGCCTGTAATTCCGGCTACTTGGAAGGCTGAGGTGGAAGGATCGCTGGAGCCCAGCAGGTCGAGGCTGCGGTGGCCGGGAGTGGCCACTGCACTCCAGTCTGGGTGACAGAGTGAGACTCCAACTCAAAAAAAAACAAACAAAAAAAAGAACTAGTATATGTTACTTTTTATTAAATGAGCTTTCCAATGTAAATTGACAATTTATCTTCATTTTAGAAGACAAAGGATTTTCTTTAGCTTTACCTTACAGAAAAGATATTTGAGAATAAATATGTTTTTTGCTTCTAAAAATTTTAAAAATAATATTTCAAGAACTAGTACGTTATCTATTATTGAATGAGCTTTCCAGTGTAAATTGGCAATTTATCTTCATTTCAGAAGACAAAGAATTTTCTTTAGCTTTCCTTTGCAGAACAGGTATTTGAGAATAAATATTTAATACATTGTTCAAATGCACAGTTTATATATGTGGCGTAACAATGTGGTTTAATCTTGTATTTTTTCAGGGAATGATTTCATAGATTATTTGGTATTGTGTACTTTAAAATGATGATGATGACGATGATGTTGATGAACTGCTTGTACTTGTGTTGCCAGCAGTCTTCTCATTTATCTCGTCAGTTGTTGACAAAGTTCACAAAAAAAAAAAAAAAAGAATAAGCACTTAAATCTTTTTTCAGGATTATAATTAGTTTAATGCATAAAGAGAAGAAACTACATATTCCAGTGCTAATATATACTCTTCCCACTAGCAATCACTATTTGGAAATCAAAAGTGAGATATTAGAGATGTACTCAGAGAGCAAAGGAGTTATGGAATTGAGATCAGGAGAATAACAGATTTCTGACATTCAATTTTTTAAATATTTATTTTTGGAAATGTCAATGCGAAGAAAGGTTAATAAGATAAACTCTGAAAAGTAACCTTCAGATTTAGAAATGGAATTTTTACTAATGACCCTGCTGAGGACAGTGTTAACAACTTTACTAGGAAAAAACTTTCACCGGATTGAGGAATTAGTATGAGGTTGAGATTGACAAAGTCAATATTATAAAAGCTATCTTTATTAAAATAGGTCTGGACTGGGAATGCATAAGAATGTTAGTAACTATAAGTGAGCTTATACTGAAGAGAAGGGGGTAATGGCAGTGGAGGCAGAGAAGAAACAAGGATAAGAAGACAGGCACTTGCGAGTGGTAAGTGGGAGAAAGTTGAATTTATCGATGGAAAGATAGATGCTTTTGTTCTTTTGGTAGTGTGCTCGCACTGGTTCACCTTGGCTCTGGATATTTCACTTCAGGAAATTTTTAAGAGTTGATATCCCATCTGCAATTTAAAAGTGGCCATAGTAGGAATATTTACACCATGGAAGCTAGAAAATAGTACAAATCAGGATTTGGGTTTCCATACACTGCCAGAGTGCTAGTTTTAAACACTTATCAGTACACCACTGATTATAAGACTTAGCTCATGTAAACATAAAATTAGCCAGACATTTAACATGTTTTTAATGAAAATAACTAGTTTTTAAATGGCAAATCTCTCTATTTTATTATAAGCAAGTTTGTGACATTTTGCCTTAAAAAGCAACACATCAATTGATTTTTATATACCAAATATTTACAACCATAAGTACGGGAAGAGGGAGGGGCTATGCTAATATTACTCAAAGTGATACATGTGGCTTGGGATAGTACTTCTTTATGATAGCATCAAGAGGAAACAAGGTTGTATTTTTTAAGAATGCAGGTGAAAGTAAATAAGCTGCCTTCTGAAGAACTGTGGTAGATGGTACAAAAATTGGCTGTATGAGGATTGCTTGATGTCAAAATTCAGTCAAAACTCTGCTTAATATGGTTTTAATATAAGGTGAGAAAAGAAAACAAAAGGTGTATTTCTAAATAAAAAAATATTTGTATATGTTATTTAAAATGATTGTATATAATTATACTAATAATCAGTAGATGTTTTATTTCATCTCTAAATTTTCATGTTCAAAATCACCCGAAAATTTAAAGAAAACTTTTTTTGATCAAAGTTTTTTTTTTCTTTTTTTCTTCTTATTTTATTTTAAAGGTACACGTACAAGTCGGGAATAGGTACATAGACGGTCTATGTACAGTTTGGCCTCCTACTGGTCCTCATTTCCCCTGGTTTAAGATCAGGTACTCTTAGTGATGTTATGTGCTCCCTCTACCCTAGAAGTGTCCCGCTACTGCCACTCCCTCTCTTGTAGTAGTGTGACTAACTGAACAAAGTTTAATACCAAGAATTATCAACTATAACAGGAGGAGAGAGTAGTAAGAGATTGATCAGTAAGAAATAAAGAGAACTCTAAATATAGAAAGAGCAGATATAAGAAGAAGTTAAAAGGTGTTCAGACATAGGTTTGAACAGACCACTGTTGCCTGCACAGCAGACACTGGTAAAAGGCATATATTCATATTTCCCTTTTTATGTTTCCTTGGGAATCATTTTTACTCATCTCTCTTGCAAGACTTGCAGAACACTTGGAACTTTCTCAAATAGAAAGATTTCTGTATACCTCAGTGTACTTTCTGTAAAAACTTGTTCAGAAACCTCTTTATTTTGGTTCTGAGACTAATAAATTTCATGACTTGGATAACTCACTTGTGAAAGTCCGCTTTTAAGCAGAACTTCAAGTATGATCAGGGGCTAGCTGCACATCTTTGAGATGAAACTTGTGGAAATCTTTATATGACAGAGAATACCTCTGAGAATACCTACTTTATTGCAATTTTAAATTCAAAGGGTAAATGTGCAGATTTTTTATATAGTTATATTGTGTGATGATGAGGTTTGGGCTTCTGTCGAACCTGTCACTCAGGTGGTGAGCATGGTACTCAACTTTTGCTTCCTCCTTCTCTCCCCTTTTTGGGAGTCCATAGTGCCTGTTTTCCCATCCTTATGCCTGTGTGTGCTGAATTTAGCACCCACTTACCAGTGAGAACATGCAGTATTTAGTTTTCTACTTCTGTGGTAATTCACTTAGATTGATGGCCTACAGCTGTATCTTTTTTGCTGCAAAGGACACGATTTTATTCTTTTTTATGACTGTGCAATATTCCATGGTTTTATGTACCACATTTTCTGTTTTCACTCCACCATTGATGGTGTTGAGTTGGTTCCATGTTTTTGCTTTTGTGAATAGTGCTGTGATAAGCATACCAGTGCACGTGTCTTTTTGGCAGAATAATCTATGCTTCTTTGTATACATACCCAGTAGTTAGATTGTTGGGTCAAATGGTAAATCTATTTTTAGATTTTTGAGAAATCTCTGAATTGTTTTCCACAGCAGCTGAACTAGCTTACATTTTCTCCAACAGTGTGTGAATGTTCCATTTATTCCACAACTTCACCAATATCTGTTGCTTTTTGACATTTTAATAATAGCCATTTTGACTGTTGTGAGATGGCATCTCACTGTGGTTTTGATTTGCATTTATCTAATGATTAGTGATGTTGAGCGTTTTTTCATATGCTTATTGGCTGTTTTTATCACTTGGGAAATAAATTACCATATTAACTTCAAGTTGCTTTTATACTTAGACATGCATGATAAATTTTGCCAACAGGATAAAAAAATAAGTAGTATTCCATAACTGATAATTTTTCTGTAAAATGGAAATATAGATCTTTGCCAATAAAAGTATGAAGTTGGGTTCTCAAACTTCCTGTATTAGTATGATGATAAATTAATAGTAAACAAGTCATTGAAAATTTTTTCATTCAAAAAGTAAGAATCTTTCAAAGAAGTAAAATATGAAAGATAAAAAAACCCCTACTGGGCTAGTTTCTGTTTGCACCTTTCAATCCCAGAAGAATAGCAATAAACAAGTGAATTGTTTCTACTAAGCATGTTACTATAAATATATATGGTTCTAGAAATTGTCTACATGTAGCATTCACTAGATATTGACTTAACAAGTCACACATTTTCTGCAAATTGTTTCAATCACAAAGCATTTAAAATAAAATTCCATTTTGGGTTAGCTTGATTCAATCTATATTGATAACATGAAATCTATGGGCCAATATAATGAACTTATCTAGCCAGTAGTTATTGTGTTTTCTAAATGAGTGCTGTCAATTTATTTTCATCAGTGCAATGACCTAAGTTGATTTTGACATCATTCTGTATGTATTCTTCTAAATATTATAAACTGCAATTTAAAATAGACAGATATAATCTACCAGATCTAAATACCTGTTTCTTCAGCTTCCAGCTCTCTCTTATATTCTCCAGACAATGTGCAAATGCTCACCTGGCAAAAGGTGGGTGCTTTATTACTAGGAATGCCTTTTAGTATTTCAACCTCTCAAGAAATGATTAAAAAATTACACTTCAGTGGGAATACTGCTTTTCCGCTAACACTATAAAACAATATGTGACAGGAGGAACAAATTTAGTAATGGAAAGTAGAAGCAAGGGTAATTCTTAAATTGGTTTTCCTATACAGTTAGCAATTTCCATGGATCAATACAATTCCTCCTCCATCTGCAATTAATTTTGTCATGTTTAGGATCCCCAGCAGAATGACTTAACGGCTGAGATAGCCAATTTTTTTTTTTCTTACTGGCAAGTTAAGCTCAACAACACCTACAAATACTTTTTGCTCACTTTTCTTAAACTCTAAATAAATCATATCTATGTTTTAAAAAAATATTCATATTTCTACCTTGATCAAACTAGTATTTTAGAGAAAGTGCTTTTTAAATTCTTTTCTTAGAAGAGAAAGAGAGAGAGAGAGAGAGACTCTTCTGAAAGATAATCCATATTCAATTCAAAGTAGGCAAATAGGGTTAAGAAAAGTCTCTCCCAAAATATTTAAGAACCCCAAATACTTAAGAATCCATAATAATTTAGAAGACAAACTCTGCAGGCTGAACTGGTGTTAATTATATCAAATCCCATAAATCAATAAAAAATCTTTGCATCTGGTGTTTTTAGATGTGTTTTTAGAGAAAGGAATTTGCAGCTCTCCTTTCTGACCCCAAAATGAAACACATTTTCCTTCTTTATATTTCTTTTTTTTAAATTTGGTTTTTCACTTTGATAATTGTTTAAATTGAGAGTTTGAATATCAGGGACATTTTAACCCTCCTATCTTCACCTTCATTTTTATGACTAACACAGAATGGGACAGTTTGTGGATCAAATGTACTTCATCCTCTATCATATATTCCTTTCATACAAATCTGATTTTGTTAATTACAACATAATTGATTAAAATATGGCAAGAAAAGGCACAAAAAAGGACATTGATTAAAATATGGCAAGAAAAGGCACAAAAAAGGACATTTTAAAAGTTTACTGAAAATCACAGCATGTTTCTGAAATATATTTGTTTCCTTTTTTAGAAAGGAAATTGTTGCATCAAAGGATATGGGCAATTCAGTTCATTAAAACTAATGCAAAAGTGAACTCTGACAGTCTATGCGATTTTAGTCTGCCATTAGTATATGATAATGTGGACCTTTTGATATCATAAATTATATTTTGTAATATGCTTGCTTTAAAAAAAAATGTTAACTTATAGAATTTACCTTTTGTAGGCCGAATAATGCTCTCCCTTACAAATGTTGACATTTTAATTCCCCAAACCTGTGGTTGTGTTACCTTACATGGTAAAAAAAGACTTTGTGATGATTAAATTAAGAATATTTTGATAGGAGCAATGTAATGAATTATATTGGTAGTTGTTTTTTTTTTTTTTTTTGAGTTGGAGTCTCACTCTGCCGCCCAGACTGGAGTGCAGGGGCCGCTCCCGGCCACCGCAGCCTCGCCTGCTGGGCTCCGGCGATCCTTCCGCCTCAGCCTTCCACGTAGCTGGAACTACAGGCGCGCGCTACCACGCCTGGCTAATTTTTTTTGATTTATTGTCGAGATGAGGTCTCGCCTGCCCAGGCGGGTCTCGAACCCACAAGCTCAGGCAATCCACTCACCACAACCCTAATGTTATCAAAGAGGTTCTTGTGAGAGGGAGGAAGAAAGATCATACATTCAGAAGACAATGTGATGATAGAAGCAGATATCAGAGAAGAGAGAAGATAACGACATTGCTATCTTTGAAGATGGAAGAAGGAGACATGAGCCCCTTGAAGTTAAAAAAGACAAGGAACGCATCCTTGCTGACTCTTTAATTTAAGCCTGGTAAGACTGATTTCTAACATTTGACCTTCAGAAGTATAAAACAATATAGAAAAAACTAGTACAGTATCATATGCACAAAAGTAGATATATACATAGTCTAAAGAAGAACAAAATTGCTTACCCATCACCTATTTACGAAATAGAATTAATACATTACAAATATTCTATTTAAGATTAGCCCTTCCATATCCAGAAATAAACACTTGCTTGAATTTTATCATTCATTTTACTATTCATTTTAGAATACATATTTGTATACTGTTTCATGTTATTTAATTTTACCCATATTGACACTTCTGCAAATGAAAACATAGTATATTATTCTGAATCCTCCCCTTTCCCCCCAATAATATATGTGTGAGATTTATTCAGCTGGATGTTTGGAAGTCTGTTATTTCATTTTCATTGCTGTATAGTGCTTTATCTGTTTGAAAGTATCATAATTTTATTTGATTATACTAGTATTTATGGATAGGTAAGATGTTCCAGGTTTCCAGGCTTGTTTTTTTGTGGGTTTGTTTTTGAGTATAAGCAATGTTGCCATGAGGTGTCCTTGACGTGTCTCTCTGTGCACAGGTTTAGGAGTTTCTCTAGAATATACCAGAAAGAGGATTTGTGCCACAGGATATGTTAAACAGCTTACCAAAGTAGTTATTCAAATTTACACACCAACTGTAGTGTATAGGGGTATTGTCATCCTTTTAAATGTATGACAATTGGAGATTGTAAAATGCTATTTCATTGTGGATATAATTTGCATTTGACTGATTCATAATGCAATTTAACATCTTTTCATATGGTTACTGACCATTTAGTTTGCTCCAGTGGCTAATCAAATGATTTTGTCCATTTTTACTTATTTTTATTTTTTCCATGGTTTTGTGTTCATTAAAATAGTTTGCTTAATAAACAAAGTAAACTATATTCATATATATTCAATGTGTATATAAGTATGTATACTCATCTGAGGATACAGCCTTTCCATTTATATCACTTGTTGAACATATTTTTTACTTTACCATAATCAAAGTTTTAACACTCATGCTTAATCTTGGAGTAAATTTTTAAATATGGTGTGATGAATGGATCAATTTGATTTTTTTTAATGTGAGAGACCATATAAACCATGAAGCTAATTGTTTCTGCATTATTTGTTAAGTATTCAATTTTTAACGAGTTAGCAATAAACATATCATACAATTCCAAATATATTTTGATCATTTTCTTGGCACTCTATTCTGCTTTATTGATCGCTGTGTTTATCCCTGCACCAACTTCTTCACCGTTTTAACCGTTGATATTTTATAATAGTCTTGCTCTGTGCTAGGGCATGTGCCCCGCTTGTTCAAAACTGTCTCGGTTCCTAGTTTGGGCTCATTCACTTACAAGTAACATACAAATTAGATTGTCAATTTACACACATACAGGAATTATATTATTTATATGGAATATTTGGGGAGAGCTGAAAATTTTATGACTTGAAATTCTACCTATGAGTCGGAAATTCTTTTTTTTTTTTAACACTTCTATAAACAGAAAATTTATTGTTTTATATTTTTGCCCTAGATTTATTTTGGTAGACTGTATCTTTTAGCTACTGATGTATCTTTTGAGGAAAACAATTTCCTGAATGATTTCCACTGGGGTACAGAAATACAATAAACTTTGTTTATTGCTCATATATCTAACAACCTTCAAAAACTTATTACTAAGTCCATTAAGTTTTTGCTTATATACCTATGATCTTTTAGCGGTAACATTTCATTCAAAGTACTTATATAAATATTCGTAATTTTGTTTCTACTTTTGCATCGGCAAATATTCTATCTATTTTATTTCTTTAAGTTTCTTCATAATTAATGAAAGGCATTCTGGGTTTTGGCTTGATTGTAAATTAAATGCTTCCAAAGTGTCCCCATTCAGGATAATTTTTTGAATACATTCTTATAGATTTAATTTTCCTTATAAACATGTTATTTCTCCTTCTGGTTACTAAGATATTTTTATAATGCATAAATGATCAGCTTAATCATTTTTCCCTGCAACTGAGATAATCATTTTTTTTTCTTTAGGCTGTATTGTGATAAATTTAAATTTTCTAATGTTGAACAATTCTTAAAAGAAACGAAATGTTTTTATGTATACAGACGTACTGAGTTACTAATATTTTGTTAAGAAATCCACCAAATTTGATGTATGAGATCAGTCTTTAATTTTTACTTCTCAGAATATTCTTATCTGGTTTTAAAGTCAAGGATATAACAGTTTCATTTAAATTGCTATACATTTGTTTCCTGAGAAAAATTTATATATTGGAATTATTTCTTAATTGAATATTCTGTATATAATTAAAATCATCTGAGTTTTCTGTTTTTTTTGTGAAAAATGTCTAAATTATTGAAACAATAAATAATATTTAACTGCAGAGTACAGTTTTACTAAATCAATTATATCAAGTGTATTAATTTTATTACAAGATTTTCTCTTTTATTTTATGCATATTTCTAATATTTTAAAGAGATCTATTAATTTTTCCCATATGACATTTAATTTTTTAATCTCTCCTGTGGTTTTGTAAATTATTTGCTTTAGACACAGAAGTTATGTTATTTGGTGAATATAAATTTAGAATTCTTATATTTTCCTGGTAAATTATTATTTCAATATAATAGAACTTATCTTAATTATTAGCAAATATTTCCTTTTTAATCATCAAATTTATTTGTAGGTAAATATTTGCATTCTTATTTTCACTTTAAATAACAGAAATCTTAATTTCTTATATAATTACTTTGTATTTCCTTTCTACATTCTTCTTTCCAGTGTAATATTTGCTTAATAGGAAAGTTTCACCTATTTACGTCTTTATGAGATTTAAAAAATATCTCCCCCAATTTATGGTATTTGTTTTAAAAAATCTATCTTATTTATTTCTTCTTTTGTATTTATTTTATTTTATCAGAATTCTTTATTTCTAATGTTTTCTGTGTAAAATTTTACATGGGTTTTTTTTGGCAAATATTTTAGCTTTTAAACTTAGGTCTATCTTTCTCTCTTGTTGAATAACATAAGAAATTTAAAATCCTTTAAGACTGATTTTCTATTACAGATTATATGACTATCTTGTTCAATATTTTATTTTATTTTATTTTATTTTTATTTTTATTTTTTTGAGTTGGAGTCTCACTCTGTCGCCCAGACTGGAGTGCAGTGGCCGCTCCCGGCCCCCGCAGCCTCGACCTGCTGGGCTCCGGCGATCCTTCCGCCTCGGCCTTCCGAGTAGCCGTAATTACAGGCATGCGCTACCACACCCGGCTGATTTTTTGATTTATTGTAGAGAAGAGGTCTCGCTGCCCAGGTGGGTCTCGAACCCGCGGGCTCAGGCAATCCACTCACCTCAACCTCCCAAAGGTTGGGATTACAGGCTGAGCGGGATTACAGGCTGAGCCACCGAGCCCGGCTGTTGTTCAGTATTTTAGTTCTAAATTGCTTATTACCCCATAAATTACTATTAGTACTCTTGATTTTCTAATCAAGATTTATTTAGCACAATATATGTGTTTAACAGTATTTTGTCTCACCATTCTACCTTCCATTTCAAACATTTTTCTGAACTTTTCTTCTTCCTGAAATTTTTCCCTTAGAATTGTGTTTAGTAAGAGTTGCTAGCAGTTTTATCCAATATGGCAGTCCATAGCCACATGTGACCTGTTAGCATTAGAGATATGACTACTGTGACTGAGAAAATTAACTATTGATTTTTTAGATTTTTTTTCTTTTTGAGTTGGAGTCTTCCTCTGTCATCCAGTTAATTTTAACTAATTTAAATGTGAATAGTTACATGTTGTGACTGGAATATATAGAGAACTAGTGTATATATATTCCAATCACATTATTTAATTTGTGAGTCATTTTATTGTCCTCCTTTACTTTCCTCAACATTTTTATGAATATATTTTAATAATCAATAACGTTTCCACAGTTCCACAGGAAAAAACTATATACCTCCTCCTATATTCTATTGTTAACATTTATCTTATTTTCATAAGTAGTTATCTATCTACTAATTCTCTTATTATTAATTCATTTCAAAAGAAACATCAATTATCAATATATTTAGCTATATTCTTTTTTAAATTGGCATCAAAAGACTTTGATCTTCCATAGGAAGTAGACATTGACAAAACCATGTGGAATAAGACATCTAAATTTTCAAAAGAAAATTCAGTGTTCCTAATGATAACATAACTTTGAATTTAATTTATGTTTAAAAATAAAAATTAACAAAATATGATTTCTACATGGAAAGGATAGATGCCAAACAAGATGAACACGTATTTTCACTTATTATTATACACATATATCTCCTAAAAATTCAAATCCATTTATTCAATATGTAATTAGCAATAAAATTAGAATCATTCATGTTTTTGAAGTGGCAATATTATATTTTATTATTAAATTTTTGCAAACAAATTCCTAGTTTATAACTGTTTAATCACCAATGCAGCTGATATTTGAAGAGCTACATTGTTAAATTTATTTTGTGATTTTAATGAATGTTTTTTGCCTTTCTAATTAAATTTGCCTTTTTTTTGATGCATTAGCACTGGTTGAGAGTTTTTTAGTAAGAGACAATAATACTTTAATTAGAAATGATTATCGTCTTTTTTTTTTTTTTTTTTAGTTGGAGTCTCACTCATTGTCACCCAAGGCTGGAGTGCAGTCGTACACTCACAACCACCACAGCCTTGACCTGCTGGGCTTAGGCAATTCTTCCGCCTCAGCCTTCCAAGTAGCTGGACTACAGATGCACACCACCACGCCCAGCTAGTTTTTGTGATTTATTATAGAGATGAGGTCTCCTCAAGTTGCCCGGGCTGGTCTTGAACCCCCAGGCTCAGGCAGTCCTCTCGTCTCGGCCTCCCAAAGTGCTGGGATTACTGGCTGAGCCACCATGCCCAGCCTATTTTCTATTTATTTATATGTTTGCTTTTTATTTTTTAGATTCAAAGGGTACATATGCAGGTTTGTTACATAGGTATGTTGAGTGATGAAGGAATGTTAATTTTATCAAAATTTTTTGTCATGAAAGGATGTTGGATTTTATCAGATGGGTGATGGTAAGTCTTGGGTTTCTATTTAATCCATCTCCCTGGTGGTGGACATGGTACCCAGTGGACAGCTTTTTAACCCTTACCCCTCTGCCTCCCTCTCCTTTTTAGGAATGTCCCAGTGTCTATTGTTTCTGTATTTGTGCCTGTGCGCATACAACACTTAACTCCTGCTTATTAGGGAGAACATTTGGTATTCAGTTTTCTGCTTTTGTGATAATTCACTCATGATGATGACCTCCAGCTGCAACCATGTTGCTGCAAAGGGCAGAATTTTGTTCTTTTATTATGACTGTGTAGCATTCTATGGTGTATATGTACTATATTTTCTTTATCTAGTCCACCGTTGATGGGCACCTAGGTTGGTTCCATGTTTTTGCTATTATAGTTAGTGCTACAATAAATATGAACGTCTTTTTGGTAGAATGATTTGTGTTCCTTTGGGTGTAGACCCAGTAGTGGGATTTCTGGGTTAAATGGTAAATCGATTTTTAATTCTTTGAGAATTTTCAAACTGCTTTCCACATGGATTAAACTAGCTTGCATTCCCACCAATGGTGTAGAAGTGCTTCCTTTTCTCTGCACCCTCATTAATATGTTATTTTTTGACCTTTTAATAAAAATCATCCTGACTGGTCTGTGATGGTATCTCACTGTGGTCTTGATTTGCATTTGTCTCTTGATTACTGATCTTGAACATTTGCTCATGTTTGTTGGACAGTTATGTGTCTTTCTTTGAGAAGTGTCTGTTCATGTCCTTTGCCCACTTTTTAATGGGGCTATCACATTTTTCCTATCAATTTGTTTGAGTTTTTTTGTGGATTCTAGATATTAGTCCTTTGTCAAATGCATAGATTGCAAATATTTTTTCAAAATCTGTAGATAATCTGTTAATTTGATTGATGGTTTCTTTTACTGTGCACAAGCTCTTTAGTTTGTTAAGGTCCTGCTTGTCAATTTGGGATTTTGCAGCTTTTGCTTTTGAGGTCTTGGTCAAGAATGCATTTCCTAAGCTGGTGTCCAGAAGACTGTTTCCTAGGCTTGCTTCTAGGATTTGTATAGTTTGACATCTTATGTTTAAGTCATTACTCTATCTTGAGTTAATTTTTCTATATGGTGAGAGGAAAGTGCCCAGCTTCGTTCTTCTATATATAGTCAGGCAGTTCCCCGCCCCACCTCATTTGTTAAACAGGATAACTTTTCCCCAGTGTTTGTTTTGTCAGCTTTGCCAAATATGAAATGGTCATAAAATAATGGTTTTATTTCTGGATTCTCAATTTTGTTCCATTGTTCTATGTATCTATTTTTGTACCAGTATAATGCTGTTTGGCTACTTCTGCCTTTTAGTAAAGTTTGAAGTCTGGCAATGTGATGGCTCCATTTTTGTTCCTTTTACTAGGATTACTTTGGCAATTCAGACTCATTTTTCATCTTTACACATTTAAGTATTGTATTTTTCCCAGATCTGTGAAAGATTATGCTGGCAACTTGATAAGGACTGTGTTGAATATATAGATTGCTTTAAGCAGTATATGTGTTTTACCAATATTGACTCTTCTAATCTGTGAGCATGGAATATTTTTTCATTTGTTTGTGTCATCTTTGATTTCTGTCAGCAGTGATCTATAGTTCTTGTTGTAGAGGTTTTTCACCTCTTTGGTTAGAGGTATTGCAAATAATTTTATTTGTGGCTATTGTAAATATGATTATGTTTTTTATTTGATTCTCAGCATGCGTGGTGTTTTTGTATAGAAATGCAGTTAATTTTCGTAGCCCAAGACTTTACTGAAGTCTCTTATGAGTGCTAGGAATACTTTGGTAGAATATTTAGGGTTTTAGAATCATATCATCTGTGAAAGAGAGATAATTTAGCTTCCTACTTACTTATCTGCATACCTTTTATTTCTTTCTCTTACCTGATTGCTCTGGCTAGAATTTCAAGTACTATGTTGAATAGGTATGGTGAGAGTGGACATCCTTGTCTTGTTTCAGTTCTTTAGAGAAATGCTTCCAACTTCTGCCCATTAAGTATGATGTTGGATGTGGGCTTATCAGAGATGCCTCTTAATATTTTGAGGAAAGGTCATTCAATGCCTAGATAGTTGAAGGTTTTTGTCATGAAGGGATGCTGGGTTTCATAAAATGCTTTTCCTCATCTATTGAGATAATCATGTGGTCCTTGTTTATACTTCTGTTTATGTACTAAATTATATTTATTTATTTGCATATGTTCAACCAAACTTGCACACTGGATATAAATTCCATTTGATTGTGATGGATAATTTTTTGAATGTACTGCTGAGTATGGTATACTAGGATTTTGTTGAGAACTTTTCCATGTACATTCATCAGAGGAATTGCTCTATAGTTTTGTTTCTTATCTGTGTCTTTCCTGTGTTGTTATTATTGATGTTTTAGCACTGGTTGAGAAGTATTAGTTTGGAACAAAAGTAACTGTAGTTTTAGACCGTGAATTTTAAATCATTATAACTAGGTTCAAACACTTTTATTAGCTAAAATAGAAACCAATACAATCTACACATTTTGCCAATGATAAATAAGTTTGTTTATTCCTGTAGCATAAAAATCTGTGCTTCAGGACTTGACAAACTCTTAGCATTTTCTGCATCCTGCTGGTTGTGGGAGTGTCCCTGAAAAAAGTTGTCCAGATTCTTGCAGAAGTGGTAGTTAATTGGCAAGAGGTCAGATGAATATGGCAGATGAGGCAAAACTTTGTAGCCCAATTCATTCAACTTTTGAAGTGTTGGCTGTGTGCCATGTGGTCAGGTGTTGTCATGGAAAATTGAGCCCTTTCTGTTGATCAATGCTAGCAGTAGGTATTGCAGTTTTTGGTGTATCTCATCGATTTGCTGTGTATACTTCTCAGATGCAAGAGTTTAACCAGGATCCAGAAAACTGTAGTGGATCAGACCAGCAACAGACCACCAAACAGTGACCACGAAATTTTTTGGGTGCAAGTTTGGCTTTGGGAAGTGCTTTGGAGCTTTTTCTCAGTCCATCCACTAAGCTGGTCATCATCTGTTGTCATATACAATCCTCTTTTTGTGGCATGTCACAAATATGATTGAGAAATGGTTCATTTTTGCTGCATAGAATAAGAGAAGATGACACTTGAAAATGATGGGTTTTTTGCTTTTCAGTTAACTCATGAGACACCCAATTATTGAGTTTTTTCACCATTCTAATTTGCTCAAATACTGAACCACCCACTGTAGAATGGTCAATGTTAAGTTCTTTAGCAGCTTCTTGTGTAGTTGAAAGAGGATCAGCTTTGATGATTGCTCTCAATTCGTTATTGTCAACTTCTTATGGTTGGCTACTATGCACCTAATCTTCAAGGCTTTCATCTCCTGTGCAAACCTTCTTGAACCACCACTGCACTGTACATTCATTAACAGTCCCTGGGCCAAATGTGTTATTGCTGCAGTTGTCTCTGCTGCTTTATGACCCATTTTGAACTCAAATAAGAAAATCACTCAAATTTGCTTTTTGTCTAATATCATTTCCATAATCTGAAATAAATATAAAATAAACAACAACTAATAAGTCATTAGCAAGAAAAAAAAATAGAGTGAGAAATGCACATTAAAATGTTGTATAACACAACCACTATTATTTAAGAATGTATTCTAATATCAAACGACAAATATCAACAATGCAAAAACCAAAATTACTTTTGCACAAACCTAATAACTTTATTGGCAAGACATATTATTTCATCAGAAATGATCATTTTCAGAATTAAAGAGAGAGAGAGAAAAGAAGAGATAAAGTGCACTAAATATTATAACGATACTAAAACCATAGGTGGTATTTACAAAATTTTTGTCCCTGGTATAAAAATAAAGCTTGAATAGAAGCTATCAATATCTGACACCAGAGTATGTCAGTTTTATTGCATTTTTTGCACAATTATATACTATGAGATTTAAGTAGTTCAATGGGGTGTTTGATAAAAGATAAATTTTATAAGAGAAATGCATACTGGGAAGATGTCGACCCTGAGGGTGGAGCACTTCACTGCACTGCAGTGTCTGCTGAAGTTGCCTTCAAAGAACCTTCCCTATGATGCAGTATACCTATCAAAATGCTTTTTTTTCACTGCTCAAAACAGTGTTTGAACTTCTCAATTTTGATGCTTTTTAATTCTGCTGTTTTTTGTTTCACATCTTCCACAATAGCAAACCATTTTCCTTTAAGGACTTTTTCATCTGGGGAAACAACAAAAAAACTATCTTGGGGTGAGATCAGGTGAATAGGGATGGTAGGGTATGGGTATCATGCTGTTTTTGGTCAGAAATTGCTGAGTACGCAGCACAGTGTGGACAGGTGCACTTGTAAATCACCCATCATGAAATGGGCAAATGCGTTGACAGACTCTCCAAAAAAAAAAAAATCAGGGCAGAGCTTAAGATGGTGACTGGACAGGTCTGACTGTGAGAGTCTCCACAAAAGCAAATGTCCATAAAGACTCTCTGTGTGAATAGGTGGGTGCTGGTGAGAGAGTGAAAGACTGCCTGAAGGGAGATGGGTTCATGTACCGGGCCGCCTCTGAGGAGGACAGCAATCCCCCATGCCCTGAGATTGGAGCGAAGGCATGCGCAAGATTATCTGCTGCTCGCCGGACTCTTCCAAGAACAGCCTGCCGATTCCAGGTGATTCTCATTGCCTGACACCTGGCCCACACCATCACCTGTTATAGTGGATCAGCTGGAGCCTTGGATCTGATCAGTGGAGAGAGAGGATTGGGGAGAGCTGGAGAGTTGCCCCATGCCCGGTGAGGAGATGCTGACTGCAGCCTTTTTTCTGTCCCAGGACCAGGCCGAGACCTGCATTGCCCCACCCAGCCCCGCCCAGCCTTCAATTGGGATCTAAGGACCAGCCAGAGATCTGCATTGCCCCTCCCAGCTCCATCCAGCTCCACCCAGCATCCAACTTGGGACTAAGGTAATTTCATCAAACTGGGAGAGACAGAAGCCCCACCCCCATGCTGAATTGGACACAGACAGGTCAGATCTGAGTGGCAGACTCCACAGGCAGCAAGTCAGGTGAGTCCAGATCTGATCCACTCTCCTTCCAAAGTAGGCCTGGGGCATCTGATCCTAGCTATGAGCAACCCTATATGTTTGTTCTGAGAGCAGAGGGGAGAAGCTAGAGTTCAAAGATGAAGGGACATTGGACACACAGGAATGACCTCAGAGTGACTTTGGTTCTTTGTTTTTATTTTTTTCTTTGTATTTTTTGTCTGTTTTGCTCATTTTTGTTTGTTTTATGTTTTAGCTTTTTCTCTTTCTGTTTTCAATAACGTTCATACTTGCTTTGTTTCTGTTATTTTACTGATTTTTTTCTCTATTCTTTAGACTTCTTGTTTGTGTATGGGAAAAGTACATCAATAGGCAGATTTTTGTTGAACTGTGTGTTTTTATGATTATCTGTATGTTGTAGCTTTAAAAAAAATCTTTTCTGTCTTTGTGTCTCTTTTCATTGCTAGTTAGTACTTCTGTCTGTTTTCCCTCACACTCTTCTCTTTCTCCATTTTTCTCTTGCCCCCCCTTTCCTTTTTCCTTTATTTTCCTTATTCTTACATCATTTTGCTTCCAGGGAGCAAACCTATAACCCCAATGCATGGAGAGATTGTAAGGCAGTGGGAAGTGGGTTCCTGGGTGCCCAACACCTGTTGGTGGATACTGGAATATGCAGATGGATTTTCAATCACAGCTCCCCTCTCAATTAAATCTTAAAATGGCAAAAAGTCAGCACCCAACCCACAATCCAACTGCAGAATTGAACAAAGTCAGAGGATACATATAAGGAATAATAGGAGACTGAGCAAACAGAAGTAAAAGCAACCCTCCATCACTGAACAACAGAATTAAAGAAGAGGGGGAAAAATGGTGGGAGGGAAGAAAATCTACACAAATGAATAAAAGCCAAAAGAAGAATATGGGTTTTACACAGACCCCTGGGAGATCAAACACTGAGAAAATAGCCTTCGGAATGCAAACAATGAAAAGTCCCCAGAATGGCTGGTCTCAAACTACAAACCCAGATATCAAGATATCCAGACATTAATAGAGAGAATAAAAAGAATTGAGGAGAAACAAGAGGAAAATAGGAAGGAGTTGATAACTGAGATAACAGAATAAAGAATACTATAAATGAAATAAATAACAAACTGATAAGCATGGAAAGCAGAATTAGCCAAGCAGAATAAATAATCTCAGAGCTTGAGGACCAAAACATAGAACTAACCCAAAAAGTCAAAAACATAGAAAAGAAGCATAAAAAGATGGAACAAAACCTTCAAGAGATGAGCGATTATTTCAAGAGGCTAAACCTAAGAGTAATTTGACTTCCTGAGGCAGAAAGAGAGACAGAGGCAATTCTGGAACAAACATTTCATGAAATTATTCAAGAGAACTTCCCTCATCTCATTAGGGATGTGACCATTCAAACACAAGATATTCAGAGAACCCCTGCAAGATGACAAATGAGAAGACCAAATCCTAGTTACATAGTAATTCACCTAAAAAAGTAGGTATAAAAGAAAAAATCCTAAAGACAGCAAGAGTAAAAGGTCAGACTAACTACCAGAAAAGACCAATTAGAATAGCAGCAGATTTATCTAAAGAAACACTTTGGGCTAGGAAAGCTTGGAGCCCAATATTCAAAGTTCTCAAAGATAAACAATTTCAGCCAAGAATAACCTACCCAACTAACCTAAGCTTCATCAATGAGGGAGAATTAAAATCTTTCCCAGACATTCAAACCCTAAGCACTTACACTGCCTCTGGACCAGCTCTATAAGAAACACTTAAGAAAGTATTAAAAAAAGAAGAAAGGGGGAAAAGAACAACAATGTTCTTCACAAGAGTGCAGGAAAAAGATTGAAAACACACATGAATGAACCCCAAAATCAAAAGAAACACAATAAGCAAACAGGAACAACAACAATTCTAAAAGAACCTCATGACAGGGATAAACTCTCATATTTAAATAAGTAGCTTGAATGTGAATAGACTAAATGTACCACTGAAAAGACAAAGAATGTCAAAATGGATAAAATATCATGAGGCAACAATATATTGTCTCCAAGAGACCTGTCTCACCAGAAAGAACACTCACAGCTCAAAGTAAGAGGATGGGAAGCAAAATTTCAGGTGAATGGAACACAAAAGAAAGCAAGAGTTGCGATCTTAATATCAGACAAAATACCCTTTAAGCTATAAAAAATTTAAAAAGATACAGAAGGTCACTATATAATGATAAAAGTTTCAATCTATCAACAAGAAATATAAATCCTAAACATATATGCACCCAACACAGCAGCACCAACTTTCATAAAGCAGCTTCTAGGCACACTTAAAAAAGAGATTGACTCTAACACTATCATAGTTTGGCATGTTAATGCCCCTCTCACAACCCTAGACAGATCATCAAGAAAAAAAAATCAGCAAGGAGATCTGGAATCTCAATGTGACTCTTGACCAAATGGACTTAATTGATACCTACAGAACACTTCACCCAATGATGACAGAATACACATTCTACTCATCACCACATGGAATGTACTCTAAGATCAACCACATCCTTGTCCATAAATCAAACATAAACAAATTTCATAAGATTGATTTCACCATGCACCTTCTCAGACCACAGTGGAATAAAAATGAATATCAACAGCAACAAAGTTTCCCCCAAACCCACAAAAACATGCATACTAAGTAGCATGATGCTAAGCAACTTCTGGGTCAACATGGAAATCAAAACAGAGATTAACAGATAACTGAAAACAAATAAAAATGAAGAAACATCTTATCAAAACTTCTGGGATGCCATGAAAGTAGTAGTAAGAAGGGAATTTATATCTCTACAAGCACACATGAAGAAAATGGAAAGTCCAATATTAACAGCCTAAAAAGTCTCCTAAGGAAGCTGGAAAAAGCAAGACCACAAAAACCCTAACTTCAGCAGAAGAATCCAGATCACCAAAATAAAAGCCCAAA
>NW_007247422.1:133528-163196 GCF_000164805.1 Carlito syrichta
AAAAAACCAAAAAAAAAAAAAAAAAAAATCAATGACACAAAAAGCTGGTTCTTTCAAAGGATAAACAAAATCAAAGATCCCCTAGCTAGACTGACCAAGAAAAAGAGAGAAAAAGCCCCCCAAAACTCAATGAGAAACATAAAAGTTGAAGTCACAACTGACCCTGAAGAAATACAAAAAATTATCAGAGACTACTTTGTACAGTTGTATGGAAGCAAACTTGAAAACCTAAAGGAAATGGAGGACTTTCTGACATCACACCACCTCCTCAGATTGAAGCAAGAAGAATCAAGACCGTAAATAGACCAATAACAATCCAGGAAATTGACTATGTCATAAGAAAACTACCTACAAAAAAAAAAAAAAAAAAAAAAGCCCTGGACCAGATGGCTTTCCAGCAGAATTCTATAAAAAAAATACAAGGAGGAACTGACACAAATTCTATTGAAAGTATTCCAGGTGATTGAGAAAGATGGAACTCTCCCCAAATTATTTTATGAAACTAACATCACAGTGATATCCAAGCCAGGTAAGACACAACAAAGAAATAGAACTACAGGCCAATATCCTTGGTGAATATAGATGCTAAAATTCTCAACAAGATACCAGCAAACCAGATTCAACAACACATCTCAAAAATCATCCACCATGATCAAGTAGGCTTCATCCCTGTCATGCAAGTCTCGTTCAACATTTGTAAGACCATAAACATAATTAAATACATCAACAGACATTAAAAAAACCCACATGATTATATCATTAGATATGGAAAAGTTTCTGATAAAATCCAGCAACCCTTCTTGATAAAAACCCTCGAACATCTAGGCATAGATGGAATATACCTCAAAATAGTAAGTGCTGTCTACAAGAAACCCACAGCCAGCATATTGCTAAACTGACAGAAATTGGAGCCATTTCCCCTGAAAACGAACAAGACAAGGATGCCCACTCTCACCCCTCCTGTTCAACATAGTTTGGAAGTTCTAGCTACAGCAATCAAAGAAGAGAAGACGATCATGGGTATCCAGATAGGAAAAGGGAAAATCAAATTATCCCTCTTTGCAGATGACGATTCTATACCTCGAAAACCCAAGAGAATCTATCAAAAACCTCCTTGCACTAATAAAGAACTTTAGCAAAGTCTCAGGGTATAAAATAAATGTGTCAAAGACAATTGCACGTCTATACACCTATAATAAACAAACAGAAACCCAAGTAAAAACACAATTCCATTCACAATAGCCACCAAAAAAAAAGAAATACCTTGGCATTTTCCTAACCAGAGACATGAAAGACCTTTACAATGAAAACTACATAGCACTGCTCAAAGATGGCACAAACAAGTGGAAACATATTCCATGTACATGGATTGGAAGAATCATTATGAAGAAGCCCATTCTACCTAAGGCAATCTATAGGTTTAACACAATACCCATCAAATTACTAACAACATTCTTCTCAGACCTAGAAACAACAATACAGGAACTCATATGGAAACATAAATGACCATGAATAGTCAAAACAATCCTCAGCAAAAAAAAAAAAAACAACAAAAAAACAAAAAAACCAAAGCAGGAGGTGTTATACTCCTAGACTTTAAACTTTATTATAAAGCTACAATAATCAAAACAGCCTGGTATTGGTACAAGAATAGGCATATAGACCAATGGAATAGAATTGAGATTCCAGAAGCAAAACCTCAATTTCTCAACTAACTCATATTTGACAAAGCCTCTACCACCAACCACTGGGGAGAAGAGAATCTATTCAGTAAATGGTGCTGGGAAAGCTGACTGACCACATGCAGAAGATTGAAAAAAGACTCCTACCTATCCCCATACACAAAAATCAACTCTGTGAATCAGAGACCTAAACAAATGTAAAACCTCAAACTGTAAGAACTTTAGAAAATGAAGGAGACACTCACATGGAAATTGGAACTGGCTACTAATTCCCTATCAAAACCCCAAGTGCCCATACCATAAAAGATAAGATAGACAAGTGGGACCTTATCAAACTGACAAGCTCCTACAAAGTCAAAGACATCATCAAGAGAGTAGGGAGACAGCCCACCAACTGGGAAAAAATATCTTCCAGCTCTATGTCTGACAAAGGCCTAATATCTATGATCTACAAGGAACTCAAACATGCTGAAAAGAAAAAAACAATTAGTCCCTTTACAAAGTGGGAAAAAGATATAAATAGACACTTCTCAAAAGAAGACATACGAGCCGGGCTCGGTGGCTCAGCCTGTAATCCCGCGCCTTTGGGAGGCTGAGGTTAGTGGATTGCCTGAGCCCGCGGGTCCGAGACCCGCCTGGGCAGCGAGACCTCATCTCTACAATAAATCAAAAAATTAGCTGGGCGTGGTAGCGCATGCCTGTAATTCCCGCTACTTGGAAGGCTGAGGCGGAAGGATCGCCAGAGCCCAGCGGGTCGAGGTTGCGGTGGCCGGGAGCGGCCACTGCACTCCAGTCTGGGCGACAGAGTGAGACTCCAACTCAAAAAAAAAAAGAAGACATACGGACAGCCAACAGATACATAAAAAAATGTTTACCTTACTAGTCATCAAAGAAATGCAAATTAAAACTACACTTGGATACTACCTAACTCCAGTCAGAATGGTCACCATCAACAACTCAAAAAATAACAGATGCTGGAGAGAATTTGGGGGAAAGGGAACACTTTCACACTGTTGGTGGGAGCATAAACTAGTATAGCCTCTGTAGATGACAGTGTGATGATTCCTAAAAGATCTAAAAATAGATCTTCTATATGACCCCACAATCCCCTTACTGGGAATATACCCGGAAAAACTCAAATCACTCTATAAAAAAGATACCTGCACACATATGTTTATTGCAGCATTTTTCACAATAGCAAGAACATGGAACCAACTGTGTTGCCCATCAAAAAAAAACCGGATAAAAAAATGTGGTGCATATCCACAATGGAATATTATGCAGCCATAAAGAAGAACAAAATCATGAACTCCCCAGCAACCTGGCTAAGAGTCTATAATACTGAGTGATCTTTCTCAGAAACAAAGAACTGAGTATCACATGTTTTCACTCATAAGTGGACCTTGAACAACTATACCATAAGAAAAGGAATGACAGTAGTGGGAAACTGCAGGGGCATAGGGGTGCAGGGAGGTGGAATT
This sequence comes from Carlito syrichta, assembly GCF_000164805.1. Taxonomy (NCBI): domain Eukaryota; kingdom Metazoa; phylum Chordata; class Mammalia; order Primates; family Tarsiidae; genus Carlito; species Carlito syrichta. The sequence continues at coordinate 136,692 of NW_007247422.1, forward strand.
GGCAGTAGTGAGAAACTGCCTCAGAAAGGGGGGGGACGACACACCTCACTAACAGGGGTACCTGCACAGTGATTATTTGTATACCTAACTTTGAATGGTATCCCACAATTTTAAAATAAAAAAATTTAAAATAAGAAAAGAGATGCATATATGAGTGCTTGTTTGTTGTTAAAAAGTAAACAATGATTTATTACTATAATTAAATAATATGATAATTAGTGGGAATATAGGGAATATATACTTTTACAATTTTATATTTTTCCTTAAAATCAGTGTTCTTGAGCTATTTCTTCAGCTTTTTCCATTTTGTTCATGTCAAAATTCTCAATACTTCTCAAGATTAAGTTTATTTTTTACCTTATAGCATTTTCCACCTGCTGTCACCCTGGTGACTATTATTCAATAGAGTACAAATCCTTTTAATGTTTCTTTAATATCGCAATCTGATATCTTCTTGATCCTGAATCGCTTGAATTTTTCTGTATGAGTTGCTGAAGGCATTTAATTAAGTAATTTTTTAAAGTTAAATGTACTTTCTTTTCAGCCCAATTAGTTTCTTAGTTTCTAAAGTTTGGTGCTTAAACCCATACTCTCAAATTACTTTTCAATATTGGGGAATCACCATTTACACAAGTCTGTTTTTCTTTAATTCTATCAATGTATCTGCAGATCCCTTGTTACACTAAATATCTATAATAGAAAGATTAATATAATATTTGATAATACATTCATTGGTTAAAATTAGTCATTCTCCCTTTATTGTCAGCATTATAAATAACATTTCTTCTTGTACCGAATATCCCCAGTGATTCAGATGGTGAATAGAGACCATTCTTCAGTAAATTCTAAATTTCATCTGTTTTGTACTCAGACTCATATCCCAGATAGTATAGAATAAGTCTTTACAGACACAGACTTTCAGATGTCATAGTATAACAGCTGATTTACATGCTTCCTCTCCATGAGGGTGGTATTGTGATTTTTCTTTTTATGCTTGATGTCAGCCAGTTGCATCACAGGAAAGATTATATATTTCATTCATAGTACTAAAGCCATTAGAGGAAGATGATAAAGGCCACATTGTCCAATCATGTCCTGCTGATATTTCAGATTACTATCGCTTCTCTACAAAATCATTTCATTGTGACTATTCAACAATTCTTCCTGGGTGAGGGTTCAGCCCTCTTGTAGCATTGATAGTGGGAATTACTCTCCATTAGTGGCAGTATTTACTTCCTTCATTTCAAATTACTTTATTTCCAAGCTCCTGTCCAGTTGCAGCTTGTTTCCTGAAAGACAGCACTCTCTAGTTCTCTGTTTGGAGTTAACTAGTATTTTACTTCATGCTGACGGGTTTCTAGGGATATTCGATTCTGATTCATTACCACAGACAAACTTTTACCACACTTAAAATGTGTTTACCAAAGTAAAGCCAGCATTTATCATGCCGCCACCTATATTGTTGCCATTGCACATTGATGAAATATGTGCATTTTGGGAAAATGGTCTGAACCTCCAAGTACTGGATGTTCCACAAGACTGCCAATTGGTACATTAAACTCCCAAATGCAGTTCCATCTGGGAGTAGCATAACCCTTTCTAGAGACTAAATCTGTGCTCTTCTGGAGAAGGATGGTCTGTAATAGTAAGCACGCACCATTAATGAACCAGTGTGCTTGTTTCCTCTTAGCTGGATTGGACCATAATGTTTGGAACACACAGTGATCTATGTGGAAAGGACACTATCATCGACACTACAGGAGTGGAGAAGCTTGTTTATGCATACAGTGGGCTTCTCCCTTTAAGAAGCATTATTTTATTTAAACTTTATAGCAACTTGATAAGGTTATAAAAATAGTAAGTGTTATTTGTATTTCAATTTAATAAAGAATCTTGACCTGGATAACTAGAACCTTCAAAACCTATGACCAACGTCATCTTGGTCCCAAAGTTACTTCTTTAAAAATTATTTTTAACTGGCACATAATATATGTACATATTTTGGGGATACATGTAATAATTTAATGCATTCAGCAAATGTGTAAAGGTCAGATTATGGTAGGTAAGATATCAATAACTTTAAATATTTGTCTTTCATTTGTGTTGGAAACATTGAATTATTATTTTGTGGCTATTTTAAGATATACAATAGATTATTGTAAACTATAGTCACCCTACTGATCTATTGATCACTAGGTCGTATTTCTTCTAACTATATATTTGTACCCATTAATTGACCTCTCTTTATCCCCTTAAGCCTTAAATATACAATTCATCCTTTATTAGTAAACTTTACTGTCCTCTCCCCAATTAGATGTCTTTCTGGTATCACTCAAGGAATAGTGGGTAACTCAGTTATCAGAATGATATGCTCTGTGGTGGTGGATGCGGTTTTAACCCCAATCCAGTAAGAAACCACTGATTATTCTTCAACTGGTTATAACAAATATAAAACATTTTCCCACTTAAGATATATGCTAAAAATATCTATGGTGATATTGAAATCTGTTGTTGTATATTGTGTGGTGAAATATGAAAACATTTAGAAGATTGGCATAGATGAGCAAACTTTATTTTCCAAATGGCCCATGATATTACAAAGTCATTCCTGATGAAAGATCCATTAGAAGTGCAAGTTAGATCAATGAGTTTTAAAGAAAGTGAGATATTCATAGGTTTCTTTGCAGGTTCCACATTGTAACTAATTTTTAAAAAGCTACCACTTGCTAGTTATGCTGAATATTGAAAAAGAGTATTTATAATTATCTGAAAAAATTGTTGAAATATTCTTCTCTTTTACAATGACATTTATGTGTGAAACAGAATTTTCTTCTTATGTTTCAGCTGAAACAACATATCACAACAGCCTGAGGGCTGAATCAGATGTCACGTCAAAGATCTTTGCAAATATGGATAAACCAAGCTATCTCCTGGCTATTTTATTGTTCTTGAAAATAGTTATTTTTTATTAAAAATGTTATGTACCACATATTGTAATTGTTATTTTTCATGAAATAATAAATGAATATTCTTAAATTCATCTGTTTTAATTTTGAATATGGTATAGTTGCATAGCAATAAGCAATGCATACAAGTCAAGCTCTGTGGCATCCTCAATAACTTGAAGAGGATAAAGAAATCCTGAAACCAAAATATTGAGAATGCATTGGCTTCCAGGAACATTCTTTTTCATATACTGAATGCCTCAGAGTATTGAAGAGAAATGTTGCAGGAATCAAAACTCACCTCTCAACCCTTTGTTTCATCAGACGAATGATCCTTTGTGAAATTCTGGACTTTAGTCTTGCTTAATTCTTAACACTAGGAATGCAGGGGAAATTCTAAATGTTCCAATTTATCATAGCTAATTAAAACAAGGTAAAACCAATGTGCTCATGAAAAATGCAAAGGCAATATGCCTAGTTCCATATAATATCTGTGATAATAATATCCATACCATACTATTGATCACCAAATGATATTTCTAGTCACACTTCTGATTTTTAATATCACCCATTTTTTTCTTCTACCTTATAATATACTGTATCCAAACAGGTTCATCTCAGAGCATTTACAGACCCAATCTTTACCTTCTTTCAGATAAATTGCGTACATGAGCTTCTGTTTTTAATAGCCACTAAAGTCTCCTAATTATTTTCTAGGCTTCCTAAGACCAAAGTTAGTTAAGGTATTCAAGTCTAGGGACCACTCCCATCATGGCATTTATCATTTTTGTGTCAATATTTCTCTCTGACATTCATAGAGTTAGGTTACAATTATTTATCCTCTAGCCACATTCTCAGATAGAATGCAGCATTCCATTTGTGGGTGGGAAAAGGTTGGGGCAGTTTCCCTACCCAGAATAGATTTGACAAGTCCTGAACTTTACTCACTGCCACAAATCAGATGTTATGCTCTCTGAAGCATCTGGTCACAGAAAATTGTAGCCAGATGGGGGTCAGTTGCCTACCCAAATAAGCACTATATTCTTTGATATCCAAAAGGCATGTCTTCAGCCCTTGGGTCATTAATTTTAAGAATCCATTTTAATAATGACTTTCCAAGCTTCTTCTGAAATTATTCTGTAAAATGTTTAAGTTCTTTACTCTCAAGTGATTATTGAATATACTCAGCATTTAATAGTCACTTGTTTTGGGCAATATCTATCTGTATAGCTTTTCAGTAATCAGTAGTCTTTATTTATTATATTACTTTGTGAGTGAATAAAATATTTTTTCAGATATTCTGGAAAAGAAGAACTTTAAGTGTCTTCCATTTTTCTTCTGCTACCATTTTGTGTTTTCAGGTCTTATTTTCACCAGTACTCTAGCAATAGACAGGAAAGGGAATTTTTCACTTATTTCCCCTCTAATATCTATGAACAGTTAACACACTTAGCTATTTTTCTCAGATTTTAAATGTTTTACTTCCATATTCCATTCAGAAGTTATCCATCATAATTAGCATCAAAGTTTTGCAACTTCATATAAAGTATGAATAGGCAGCCATCCTGGCATCAACTCATCATTCTATCTTTCCATCTTCTACTTTTTCACTAAAACCCACCTCCGTCATTAATACTTGTGAACATGATGGATAAGGATCACCACTGCACCAGTCTAAGCTAGCACAAAAGATTGAATTATCATAGTAGACTCACATAAAGCACATAGCACCTTTTCAGTTGTTCAAGCCATAAACTTTGATTTTACTCTTTTTCTCAAGCCTTCTTGTCTTTATGTTTAAAACATATCTGATCTATAGTCTGAGCAGTCTGAATATCTCTTATCCTGTCTACTGTTACCATGCCAATCCAAACCATCATGATTTGTATTGCAATATTATTATCCACATCTGCCCCTACTTTATTCTGAACACAAATACAATATAAAAGTGTATTTTACAGTCAATTCAACTCTCTTTGCCCTCTCTGACTTAGTCACCTATTACTTCCTTTCTTCACTACATCCTGTGACAGCTGGTTTCCACATCACTCCGGTCCAGCTCATCTCTTTATAATAATTAAGAACTCTTCATAACACACACACACACACACACACACACACACACACACACACACACACACACACACACGTCCACAGGCACACTCAGCTTAGAGCCTCTGTGTGTACTCTTTCCTCTCCTGGAATGGTCTTTCCTCAAATATATATATGGCTTCTCTCCTCCTTACCTTCATGTCTCTTTCATTTGTCACCTTATTCAAAACATTTATCTAAATGAGTGGCGACTTTTTCACCTCAGCCCTAGCTGCTTTATTGTTCTCACATCTCTTATCACCATCTGACCATTGTATAGTTATAGATTTATGTGTCTTTTTACCTCATCAAGATGTAAAATCTCTGGGATGAGACTATTTTGCCTCTAATACTTTATTGTAGCTATTAGGTACAAGGAAATATTGCAAAAACTCAAACATTTGTTGAGTAAAGGAAGGGATGCTTGCATAAATGCATGGATCTTCATCCATGCATGAATAAATAAATAACTTTTGGAAGTAACTTCAGATACTAATGTTCTCAAAAGTTTTCCACATAGTTAATTGAACATGTAAATCTGACTATTTTAAATATATTTTCTTCCTGTTTTCCCAAACATAAATACAGAAAATAAATAATTAAACATTTTTTGTGATATAATATTTAGCATTAATATGTATTTTTAAAGATTTCTGGCCTGTCAATCTAGAAAAATGTATATATAGATATATTCATATATATAAATATATGAAATCTATTATTTTAGTGAGTTTAAGTTCCCTGTTTTTCAAATTTAACTTTGCTCAAAATATTCATTGCACTTTTTTTTCCCCCTGAAATAATTTGACAAAAATACTTATAACTCTTGAAAATAGCATAGGATTTTTTAAAAAGACAGGACAAGCCATTAAAGATAGATCAACAAATGTGTCAATGCTAAACTCAAAATCCTGGAGAGAAGCTTCAAAATGGCTGACTAGAGACATCTTATACTCTCATCCTCCGCAAAGAAAAAACTAGATAGTGAGTAGACAAGCGTAATTAAGATAGACCATTGAAGAGAGAACACTGGAATTCAACAGAGAAGGAACTGGAAGCACCTATGGCAAGGAAGGTGAAGAAAACAAGGTAGCCTGCTTGGCCGGGATCATCTGGGAGACTGGAGAAACTCGCCAATGTGGAGAAAAGGTGAGAGATTCCTGAAGTCCACATTGCTCTCCAGAACTCTGTAATACTAGCAACAGGAAAGCCCCTAGATGCTCACAGGCCCAGACACTAACATAGGGGACTGCCTGGAGACCACATAACAGTATTGCCTCAGAAAGGAAGTGCACATTGGGTCCCCCTTTTCCACCCCCTCCAGTGAGTCCTATGCAGCTACACCAAGTTGCCATTTTGAGAGCCCAGGCCCCAACAAACTGCACCTTGACCAGGGACCCAACACTACCTATATCTCTACATCCGTGGAGCCCCATTGATATCTCTTTGTTGCAGCTACCACCTTAGCTGGCTGCTGTTACCCAGGTTAAAGCACAAGCCACCTGCAGCAGTCCCACTATTTGTGCTAATGCACATTTTTCCATGCCCAGACAGAATCCCCTACCCCCAGCTGCTGTTTCTGTGGCCTGCTGCTGCTGAGGCTGAAACTTAAGTGATACATGCATTTCTCAGTCATCTGAATATAGCTACTGCCACTGAAAGCAACTCCCACGTCCAATAGCAGGCATGCAACATAGCTGCTGCCACACACCATCTAAGCATTCTTCCGGGGGCCTGAGGAATCACTCCTGCCCTTGCCTATCACAGCCAGTGCCTGCACACAATATCATGGAGTTACCTAACCCAGTATCACTATCACCCCTGTTAGAACATGCAGATCACCAACCCAGTGGACAACAATTGGTATCTGAACACTCCTCTTGGGGGCCTGATGTTGGACCCACCCATCTTGCTGTTATATCACAGCTGGTACCTGCCTGCCCTTGACACCTGCAGGCCAGGAGAGTAACTTTCTCAGCCCATGACAACCACGGCCATCACCAGCAGACACTGCTCAGTACTCAGAGAGTGCTCTTGCCACTGCTAATGCCATTATCCACTCCTAATCAGCTGTTTAGGGACACCTGAACCTACTCACCAACCCAGCTCAATACTGCCACTAATAACATCTAAGCAAGCCACCTTGAAGACCAAGAATCAGCCCACTTGGATCCACTAACACCCTGTCATGATAAACTGCCCTGAAGCCCATGGACAGACATACTAAGCCCTCTGCCACCACCACTGAGACCCGAAGACTGGGCCATCTGGTGTACCACTCCCCAGGAAAACTTCATTACAGCCTTCACTAATAACTATACCCTAAGCCATTGAGGAAATCATAGATGCCATGATTTTGTTTACAGCCAAATAAATCTCACAGTAATTACAATAATGCAAGCACCCAGAAGAAAATCTAAAGTGCCCCACCAGCCCAATATCATAGATACATCTTTAGGAAAAATTTATTCCCTAAGAAAGCAAATTTTAAAAATAAGGAACAGTAACTGTTACACCACATGTACAGATATAAACATAAGAACACAAGAAACATGAAAATACGACACCTTCAAAGGAAAGCAATAATTCTCCAGCAACAGATTTAAATTAAAAAAAGAAATTCATAAAACTCTGGAAAAATATATTATATTAAATAATCTCAGTGAGACACAAGAGAATTCAAGAAAGAAAAGAAAAGAAAAGAAAATCTCCTCAGCGTAGAATAAGAAATTTGCCAGAGAGATAGACATCATAAAAAAGAATCAAACAGAAATTCTGGAGTTGAAGAATTCATTGAATATAATAAGAAATATACAAAGCTTCAAAAATCGACTATATCAAGCAGAATACAGACTCTCAGAATTGAAGACATGTCTTTTGAAATAACCAAGTCAGACATATTTTTTTAAATTAAAAAGAATGAACACAGCCTATAAGACATGAGACACCATAAAGTGACACAATATTCAAATTTTTGTGTCCCAAAAAGAAAAGAGAAAACACAAGTAATACAAAATCTGTTTAGTGAAATAAAAGTTGGAAACTCATCAAGACTAGCAAGAAATATAAACATCCAAATATGGGAAAAGTCTCAAATGTTTTCACCAAAATCACACCAATAAACAAAAAAAGAAAGAAAAAAAAAAGAAAGAAAGAAGCCGGGTTCGGTGGCACAGCCTGTAATCCCGCGCCTTTGGGAGGCTGAGGTGAGTGGATTGCCTGAGCCCGCAGGTTTAAGACCTGCCTGGGCGCGAGACCTCATCTCTACAATAAATAAAAAAATTAGCCAGGCATGGTAGCGCATGCCTGTAATTCCGGCTACTTGGAAGGCTGAGGCGGAAGGATCGCCGGAGCTCAGCAGGTCGAGGCTGCAGTGGCCGGGAGTGGCCACTGCACTCCAGTCTGGGCGATAGAGTGAGACTCCAACTAAAAAAAAAAAAAAAAAAAAAGAAAGAAAGAAAGAAAGAAAAAGAAAGAAAATATTTACAAAGCAATCAGAAATCAATTTATAAAATGACAGGAATAACACCCAACATATTAATAATGACTACGAATTTTAAAAGATTAACCTTTCCACTTAAATACTACAGACTGATTAAATGGATTTTTAAAAATGACCGACCTGTATGTTGCCTACAAGAAACTTATCTTATATGTTAAGACTCATATAAACTTAAAAAGGACTATAAAAAATATATTTCATTTATATAGAAAGCAAAATTGAGCAGAAGTAGCCGTATTTACACCAGACAAAACAAACTTTAAGTCAAAAACTGTAAAAAAAAAAGAAAAAGATGATTATCTAGTGATAAAGGGATTGATTCAGCAAGAGAATATAACAATACTAAATAAATATGCACCAGAGAACATAATTATATAAAGCCTTTTGAATTAAGTGGAGAGATAGACTCCAATAAAATAATATTTGGAGACTTCAACACTACATACTTAACATTAGACAGGTCACCTGGAAGGAAAATTAACAAAAAAAGTTGACTATAGAGTGCATATGAGATCAAATGGACCTAACAGACATTTACATAACATTTCATCCAATAGATATAGAATATACATTCTTTTCATCAGCACAAAAAATATTTTCCAGGCTAGACTGTATGGTAGGACCAAAAAAGAATCTTGATAAATTTTGCAAAAATCAAAATTTTAGCCAGGCTCGGTGGTTCAGCCTGTAATCCTGTGCCTTTGGGAGGCTGAGGTGAGTGAATTGCCTGAGCCTGTGGGTTCAAGACCTGCCTGGGCAGTGAGACCTCATCTCTACAATAAATCAAAATCTCAGCCCAGCATGGTAGCGTGTGCCTGTAATTCCAGCTACTTGGAAGGCTGAGACGGAAGGATTACTGGAGCCCAGCAGGTCGAGGTTGCGGTGGACGGGAGCGGCCACTGCACTCCAGTCTGGGTGACAGAGTGAGACTTCAACTCAAAAAAAAAAAAAAAAAAATCAAAATTTTATCAAGTATCTTCTCAGACTAAGTGGAATAAAAAAATTAGACATTAATAGCGAGAGGTATATAGTTTGTATATATCGTTTATATATATATAGTTTATATATCTATATACAAACAACCATAAATTAGTTAATAAAATGGCAGGAATAACCCCCCCACACATATTATATCTATATAGTTTAATATATAAACCATAAAAAATATACTTACATGTATATTTTTAAACAATGTGCTCCTGCATGACTATTAGATCAAGACAGAAATTGAGAAAAACAAAACATTTCTTGAAACAAATATAAAATGAAACACAATACATCAAAAGCTATGGGATACAGCAAAAAAAGTGCTAAGTGGGTAGTTTATAACAATAAACGACTACTTTATACAAGTAGAAAGATTGCAAATAAATTTTAAAATGTACCTCAGAGAAATAGAAAAACAGGAAGAAATTAGTACCCAAATTAGCAGAAAAGAAATAACAAAGATTACAGAGAAATTTTATAAAACAGAAAGAAAAAAATAAAAAGGGTCAATGAAACTAACTTTTTAAAAAAATGATTTAAAAAATTGACAAAGTACTTGCTAGACGAGACAAGAAAATAAATTCTTCTGAAACTATCCCAAATTTGAGGAAGAAGAAATTCTCTCTAATTCTAAAGTTGATACCAAAGCCAGACTAGGGCATAGCAAAAAAGAAAATTTTGGGCCAACGTCCCTGATGAACATAAATGCAAAATCCCTCAGATAAATACTAGCACACTAAATACAACAGCACCTCAAAACTAGATTGTGATCAAGTAGGAGTTATCCCAGAGATGCAAGGATGGTTCAATATATAAAAATCAATAAATGTGATATATCACACCAACAGAATCATGGGCAAAATCACATGATAATTTTAATAGATGAAGAAAAAGCATCTGATATGATTCAACATTTCTTCATGATAAAAACTGTCAACAAACTAGGTGTAGGAGAAACATAGCTCAACATAATAAAGACCATATATGACAAACCCACAGTAAACATCACACTAAATAAGGAAAAGTTGAAAGTCAAATTGTACCTCTGTACTGATGATATGAACTTATATCTTGGGATGCCTATAGACTCCTTCAAAAGAACTTTGATATGATAAATAAATTCAGTAAGGTTGTAAGATACCAAATCAAAAATTAGTAGTGTTTTACATCCAATAATAAGCTAGCTGAGAAATAATTAATTAATTTAATTTAAATTATAGTGTTTTTGTATCCAATAATAAACTAGCTGAGAAATTATTAAATTAAATTAAGGTTTAATTTAATGAAAATTATATTGTTTTTAATACAATAAACAAAATTGATTAAGTACTTGTGAGACTAGAAAGGAAAACCAATTCTTCTGAAATTATTCCAAAAATCGAAGAACAGCAAATTATCCCTAATTAATTCTACAAGCCCAGTTAGCTTTGATGCCAAGGTAGATAAATTATTAATTAAATTTAAATTAAATTAATTAAAATATATTAATCATAATTTGATTAAACATTAATACAAAATAAAAAGAACAAAATAGCAGTGTTTTTATATCCAATAATAAACTAGTTGAGAAATAAATTTAAAAGCAATCCCATTTACAGTAGCTATAAAAATTGTCTAGGAATAAATTTACCCAAGGACATAAATCACTACAAGAAAAAAAGAAAAACAAAAAAACATTGTTGAAAGAAATTGAATAGTACACAAATGAAAAGACATCCTCTGCTCATGAATCAGAGGAACTGATGCTGATAAAATTATACTGCTCAAAACAATCTACAAATTCAATGCAAACTCTATCAAAATTCTAACATCATTTTTTGCATAATCATAAAAACAACACTGAAATTAACATAGAACCAAAAAAAGCCCAACTAACCAAAGCAATCCTAAGCAAAAGAGAGTAAAATTGGTGGCATCACATTATCTGACTTCAAAATGTATCACAAATCTCTGGTAACTAAAACAGTGTGATATTGTATGAAAATAGACACATGGGCAAATGTAACAGAATAGAGATAAAGAAATAAATCCACATATTTCCAACCACATATTTTTCAACAAAGGCCTCAAGAACATTCAACAGCATAAATAAGCCCTTTTTAATAAATGGTTCTGAAAAAAATTAAATATTCATGTGCAGAAAAATGAAACTGCATGCCTATCTCTCACAATATAAAAAAGTCAATTTTAAAATAAATTTTTTTAAAAAGTCAACTCAAGATAGATTAAAGACTTAAACATAAGACCCAAACCTATACAACTACTAGAAGAAAATGTAGGCAAACACTTCAGAACGTTATCTTGGCAAAGGTTTTATGACTTGTACATAAAAAACACAGACAACAAAAACAAAAATAGACAAATAGAACTATATTAAACTAAAAATCTTCTGCAAAGCAAACAACAAAGTGAAGAGACAATCTACAGAATGAGAGAAAATATTTGCAAGCTAATCATCTGATAAGAAACTAATATTCAGAATATATAGGCATGTCAAACAACTTAGCAGTAAAAAACAATAACAATTCCATTAAAAAGAGGAAAAGGACAAAACAGACAATTCTCAAAAGAGGACATAAAAACGACCAACAGGTGTATTAAAAAATGCTAACCATCACTAATCACCAGAGAAATGCAAATGAAAACCACAATGAGGTATAATCTTACCCTAGTTAGAATGACTTTTATGAAAAAGGAAAAAATAACAGATGCTGGCAAGAATGTCAATAAAAGGCAGCTCTTGTATGTTGTTGGTAGGAGTGGTAATTATACAGCTGTTGTGGAAAATGTATTGAGGTTTTTCAAAAAATGAAAACTAGAATTACCAAACAATTCAACAATCCCACTACTGGGCATTTATCAAAACGAAAAAAAAAAACCAAAAAACCCACTATATCAAAGGGGCACCTGCATTTGAATTTTATTGCAGCACCTATTTACAATAGTCAATATATGAAATTAACCTAAGTGCATAAAAGGAAATATGGCATAGATATGCAACAGAATACTATTTGGCCATAATAAAGAATGAAATAATGTCATTCACAGAAAAGAAATTGAACTGAAGTCATTATATCAAGTGAAATAACATAATGTTAAGTGAAATAAACCAGGCACTAAAAGGCAAATATTACATGTCCTCACTATATTTGGAAACCAAAATAGAATGATAGGTGTCAGAGACTGGGAAGTGTGTGTGTGGGAGGGGGAGTGAGAGAGGGTGATTAATGAGTACAAACTTAGAGTTATACATAAGATCCAACCTTTTATATCAAGGTAGTATGACTATAGTTAACAACCAATGTATATTTCAAAGTAGCTAGAAGAGAACATTTGCAATGTTCCCAATATAGAACATTTGATATGTTCCAACATAGAAATGATAAATCACTCAAGGTGATGGATATCCCAAATACCTTGACTTGATCATTATACATTCTATGCATGTAACAAATATATTTATGTGTGTGTGTGCATGTGTGTGTGTGTGTGTGTGTGTGTGTGTGTGTGTGTATCCCATAAATAAAAATAAATAAATAGAATTAAAATCTCTTATCTGTCAAACCTCAACTATCAAGGAAAAAAACATTCAAGTCACATCCTGGGGGAAGATATTTTAAGATTTTATATAATGCTGCAACAATGTCTATAATAGTGGAAAAAATCAAAACAAGTTGTTTCTCAGTAGAGGAATGAATAAACTGAGCCTTACACAACACTGCTGTTAAAATGAAATTTAGCACGATGTAAAAAAGTGTATATATCTCAAAATAATATTATGTAAAAAATGTTACAAAAGTATATGCATGTATACCACTTATGTAATTTAAAGTAAAGAACAGCATATATTATATAAATTTGTATGCAAATCATGCATAATAATTATCTCAAGAGAAGAAAGATAAGGAACTTAGAATGGAGCTTTAAAAGTATCTGTAATCTTTTAAAAAGTGTCTGTAGTCTTTTAAAAATAATCTTTCTAGGAGAGATTTTTGAACAAAATATAATTTTCTTGATCAGTATATGAATATATTTTTCTGTATCTCTGTATTTCTCCCCCTCAATTTAAAACAATCGCAAACTTATAGAAAAATAGAGTTCAAGTAATATTTTCTTTTCTAATTTATTTGAAAATAATGTTGCATCAACTAAATATATTTTAGTATTTCTTCCAAACACATTCTTTAATATAACCATTAAAATAAAATTAATATCAATACATGATTACTATCTAATACTTCCACTGAAGTTTTGACAATTTCTAATATTATTTTTATTCATAAAGATCCTGTCTAGACTTTCACATTGCATTTAGTTTTTATCTTTTTAGTTTTTGTCAATGTAGATGATTCCTTCACCCTTTCTTTTACTTTTCTGTTTGGACACTTTTGATAATTAAAGGTCAACTATTTTGCAGAGTGTTTTGGGGAAAGGTCAGCTATTTTGCAGAGTGTTTTGGGGAGTGTTTGTTTTTAATATAGTTTTTTAAATATAGTTAAAAACAAAATCTCCTTCCAACCCAGAAATTTTCTCTGTATACTAGAAGAGGATCAAAATAATTTAATTTTATTGCTGAGTATTAAACCAGAGTCTGATTCGTATCGCAGGCAATCTGCTAAAAGATTACAAAGACAGAAGGAAATCTCACCCTTTTAGAGAGCAAGCAGAAATAATCTATTACATGTATGTTCTCTTGTAAATTATAACTAGTCCTTAAGTAAAAGGCCTCGACAGCACCATTTGTCACACACAGTTCATCTCACATTCACTTGGTAGTTGGGGTAACCATCTGTGTTTGCTAATTGGCTTTATCTAAAGGAAAAATGAACTTCTCTTACTTTATGACAGGAAGTAGTTTTGTAACTTGAAATGAGGTGCCCACTCACCAAAGTTAGACTGCTACCCTCCCACAAAAACAAGCGAGAAGTGCTGTCTTCATGGATGATGACATTTCAGCGATACGTTCCCAGGTCCTTGAGAAAGACATTCCTGGGTCTGAAAAACTGGCATGTTGTTTAATTACACTTATTTCAGAGACAGAGAGAGAACTTACAAATATTCTAAAGTAAATGTTTTCAGAAAAGGGAGGAAGGAGTCTTTTCCATTATTTTACATGGGAAGTTTTTTTGTTTCTCTTATGATTTTCACTTACTCTTCTAAATTTCACTCAATTTGTGTGTGTTTAATGTTTCCTTATGACTGGACTCAGATTGTGTAACTTTGGCAAGAATAACACAGAAGTAATTTTGTTTTCTCATTTCATCCTGTCATTGTTGGTACCTGGTTTATTTATGTCCTACTACTGATGATATTAATTATGATCACTTGAGAGAGCACCAAATCCCAGTCACTAGATCACCAGGAACCTAGTTTTGATCACTTGATTAGGGTTGGGTACACAAAGCTTTTCCATTATAAAGTCACTTATGCACTCTCTTTAAATTAATAATGATTTTGTGGAAAAGTATCATAAGAGAAGAAATCACACTTTCATTGTATTCAAATATTTATGTTATTCAAACCGGAGCATGTTGTTTTTGGTTTTTATTCAGTGGGATCTAATCCATGAATATAACTATTTATTTTGATCCTCAATTATTTCTGGTTTAACCAGAGGAAGCCCCTTCAAATTGACTTATGTTTCCTTTTTAACATAATTTAATTTGATAGAGTAATTCCTTGCTTTCTAACAAAAAAGTGATGTTTCAAGACCATATTGCATTTTTTCTGACCAAATCCTTGAATCCCATTTCTCCAAGAAGTTCTGGTTCTTTTTAGTGGAGAATTGCTTATAGAAACCAACATCTGTGCACTAAATGTGCTCAATGTCGTTGGTCTGTCATTGTCTCCTATCTACTAAGTGTATACGTTCTAAGAGGGTTGCATGTGTACAGCTATGTATATTTCTATATTTATATGTCTGTATTGAAATTTTTAAATCCACGATCATTTCCAGTTCAATTCTAAAAACACCAGGAACATTCTGATTTTCACCATTTCTGTATTTGTAGCTTTTCTTCTTATTGTAAGAAATCGATATCATTTTATCCCTCACAGATTTAAATATATGATGAGACTTTTTGTAATGAATAAATCCCCTATCACGGTAGCCACTAACATCATCTCATTTCTTGAATTCTTTACCATGTAGAATGCCTGCTCAAGCTGGACGCCTGTCAACTCTTTATTTGGACACCTTCATACCTGTATAGAGTTTGAAACCATGTGTTGGGATATTCTCTTCTAAGGTCTCTTCCTCACTCAGCTTAGGCTGCTCAACTCCTTCCTAGAAAGCCCTCCAGATGGGATATCCTCTCATGCAAATCAGGTCATTATTTTCCAAAGGAAGGGAAGTACAATTCAAACTGGAAGAGAGTTATTGCATTTTAAAATATTAAAACCTAACTACATGAAAACACACACACACATTCACTCACACACACAAACACACCAAAAACTAGTTTCTCCACATCATCTTTTTTTGCCAGGAGTCTCTAACTACTCTCACATTGGGTAATTCAGTAGGAAGACTCACAGGATTTAACAAGTATACAGTTGTTTTCTTGACTATAATTTATTAGAAGAAAATATTGTCTATCCAGAAAACTCATTAAAAACGATGCCACCAGGGTTTTTAATTGAAGACTGGTAGTATAGGCTGCCCCTGTCTGGCACATACCAAAATTCTAGACTCTCAGAAGGAAATCAGATATTCCCCATAAGCCATATGGTATCTACAGTTTAGGCAGAGTAAGCCACTCTCCAGTTCTGAGAATGACAAGAACACTCCCAAATTTAAGTTCCAGGATTTTAGCCAAGGGCTAATCTTGCACAGAGGGCTTTGAAAGATAGCAATCAGGCCTGCCTGCTATGGTAACTTTTCTGTGCAAGCTCTGGCATTGATTTTTCTGTAATTGCAACTTATAGTTAATTGCATAAACCTTAATTGACCAGTTTCATAATTTTTTTCATTTATCTTATGCACATGACCACCATTAGATTAAGATATGAAACTTTCTAGCACTCTCAAATGTAGTGAGTATTGAGACTTCTATGACACTAATGAGTTGAAACTACTTTTTATCTTCATACAAATGGAATTATATAGTATATACTCTTTGTGTCTTATTTTTTTACTCAACATTATGTTTCTGAGATTCATCTGGATTGTTGTGTATGTCAGTACTTTATTCTTTCTTATTGATGTGTACCATTCCCTTAAGTATACAATTTATGTACACATCTTACTATAGGTAGTCATTTTAGTTGTTTAAAAAAAGCTTACAAGCTTTTAAGAAGGAAAGTGGATTAACATTTTTGCACAAGTCTTTGGACATTAGAGTCTGTTGTTATTTTTGTTTGTGTTGTTATATAGGCAGAAGCGAAAGTGTAGAATTATGAGGTCTATCTAAACATCATATGTATATCAAAACATTGTGTGTTGTTTTTGTGTTTTTAATTTTCTTTAACATTTTGACATTTGCCTTTCAATTGAAGCATTTAATTGATTTACACTTAATGCAATACTGAAAGAATTGTTCTACCATCTTGCTGTTAGTTTTTCAGTTGTTTCTGCCATTCATTGTATCTTTGCTGTTCCTTTTTAAAACTATCTTTTGGATTAATCAAATATTTTTATTATTCTGTGTCTTTATTCTTCCTGTATGAGCTTTTTAGCCATAACTTATTTTTGTGTTCTTTAGGAGTGCTAAGCTCTGTTCTGGCAGGCAATTAAATTACTGCAGATCACCTTGTTCCAGTCAATGCTTGCTATTAGGATATCTTAAGGTTGGTTGATTTCAGCTTTTTCCTTACTCTCAGGGTACAACCATTACTTCTATGACATGATTTCTGTTCCTAGACATGGCATTCCTAGGTTGCCAACTGAACCATGTTGTCCACTATAGTATGTTCACTCTGGCTAGATTTGAGTTTCATCATTTAGGACAGGCTAGCCTCTGAAATCTCTGCTCAGATTTTTGGGTTTCCATTCTATGACTTCCTCATCATGTAACCTGCCACCAAATCCTGTCTCTCTTGGCAGTCTCTGTTCCTTCAGCCATTTGAGACTGATGCTCTCTATTGTTTTCTAAATACTAGGGCAGCACTTTGAAAAATGCCTTCAGAAATAAATCCTGGGTGAAATGGGGGCTTACCTCTTGGTTTTCCTACTCTGAAGACCACAGCCATGTTGATTCTATTTCAGTGCTGCCCAGAAAGCACTGTTGCTTTATATATTTTGCTAATCTTTAAGAGTTATTATCGGCAGGAAATCAAGTCCTATCCTAACTCTTCTGTCATAGCCAGAACTGAACAAATAAAAATAATTCCTGTGATTGCAAGATCATAATAGGTATTTAGTCCTATTTAGGGGTTGGATATAGATCAACAGTTTTATTTTTGTTTGTTTGTTTTGGGAGATGAGTTTATTTTTGTATTTCTACCATCTCTCTTTAAACAATTTCTTAGTTGTGACAATGAAGGGAAATTAAATTCCCGAAATAGTGTCCAAAAAATAGTAGGTTAAAGTAAAGTTTAATATCAGTCAGCAAACCAATGTTCATCATATATGTTGAATTTGGTTATAATAGTGGCAAAGAGACTAAAAATTTTAAATAAACCTTTTTATATCTTGCATTTGTAACGAACACTTTTAAAATAGAAAACTTGATACCAATGTAACATTTAATTTGGAGATATAAAAGTATGTCATATAAAACTTATATGAATAATTAGATTATTTGTCTGAAAAATACTCACTTGAACTTAGCAAGTATTAACACTAGAGGTGTGCTGATGATTAAAAATTTCCATTGACATTCTGTGATGTTTGGGTAATAAAGTCATAGACATACCCTTGGATATATAAAGAGGGCTGAAAAGTTACCTATTAACAACATTTCGTTAAGTGAATCCCAGCATTCCACTTTTAGATTTGCACCCTGCAGTCATTTGTGCAAGCCTGATCAATTTCTATAATGCTTCATGCTTTTCAAAATACTGGCTTAATTCTTATTTCTCTGTATGATGTACTTGACAGTGCTCATTTTAACTTCTGGTGTCATACCAAGTGAATCTGCCCTTCTTGTACTCAATAGCTCCTAAAGAATTTAGAAGATATCACTAACCTTCTTTCTACCTGATAAATTTGCCAAGATAATTAAGTCAGTCATCTTTTGCTGGTTTTGCATGCTGTTTATTTTCTGACCTGTCTCCTTTGAAAGTGCCTCCAGTTTTTAGTATTATTTTTTAATGTTATATCCATGTATGATCTGGGTAGCACAGAGAACGTTAGGACATTTGCTTAGGTATTTTTAAAGACTACTTCTATTAATGAAACGAGTATATTTTATTTTACAGTAGTTTTATAGTATCGTTTGTTCATATTGTGCTTATATTTAACAAGACAATTCGAGAATTTTACACTTACTGCTACTGCATTATGGGGCCCTAGTGACTTTTACAAATCTCTGTATGTTTTTTCTAATTATTTCTGGTTTATTATTCTTGCTTCTAATTGCATTTTAAATTCTAATTCTATTACTAACATATTAATCACTCCCTTTTTACTTCTGCCAGCTTCCTGTTGACTGCAAAAGCTTTGCCAGCAGCATTTATCTAAAAATCATCAGTAAACTATTGCATAATGTGTTAAAAAAGAAAACCTATGGCAATCTACAAAACTTATTGATCAATATTGTTATTAATTTTAATAAAATATTGGCATGATAAGAAGTACAGTTCGTTCAGCTTCCACTCTTCCAGGAATTATGTTTGCTAATATTTATTTATGTCTAATGAAAATGATTTTTGAATTGTTTTTACGTGTACTCTTGTAGCTCTCTACAAAATATGGGCTGTTGATCTTTTTACATGATTTACAAGAAAGGTAAGTTTTTTCCACTGATAAGTGTAGGAGCCAAAATTTGAACACTACTACTATTCTCTAAAATTCAAGATTATATCATTATTTTGAGCTGTCTCCCACAAATCACAAGCTTTTGATTCTGGCTCCTATCACCAAGTCCAAAAGGTTTCCAATCCTCAAATGGCAATGAGAGTTCCATAAAACATATTTGAAAGTCACTGCTCTATACAGTATTGCTCCACAGACTCCATCATTCTTTCTTAATGTATCTTCTATGGGATACTAGTCCCCAAGATATTCATTAAAAATACATTTAAAAAATTCAAATAGTAAAAGAATAGAGACTGTCAACAAATCATATCTCTTTTGTTATGCATTCTGAATCTATTGAGCAGTAGACATGGGTATGAAATGAGCAAATTTCTGCCTGGTAATTGGTAAAACTGAATTAGAAAACACATCTTGAGTGCAAGGCCAAAATTATGCCTCCTACACTTTAACTTTCATCACAATTTGTACAATTGCAGGCCTCTTTCATTACTAGAACAGAGCATGATGTGGGAAGCTCATTGAGTTTACTAGAGTGAATGCCAATAAAGAGCTTGACTATGTTCATTCAGTATTTCCTCCCAGTATCACCAATTAAATAAATCCCTTTTCTTTGGCAAAGGACAAGAACAAGTAATAGAGTAAGAGGTGGTCTGAGAGTATTACACGTCTGTCCTGGAGAGTACAGTAGAAGTATTATCCTCTGTCTAAAGAAGGTGACAAGTGGCATAAACAACATCTTCTACTAAAAGGGAATCAAAGCTTTTATTTTTTAAAATTTATTTTTATTTATTTTAAAGGTGTGGGGTACAATTCAGGATTAGGTAGATAACAGGTCATCATACAGTAAAAGTTTGGACTTCCCTTTGGACCCTACTTCACCTGTTTTAAGATCAGGTACCATTATTGATGTTATGTTCCCCCTCTGCCAGCAGCATTCCACTACTGCCAATGATCAATGTTCAGGGTCCGCTTATGAGTGAGAATATGTGGTACTCAGCCTTTTGTTTCTGTGATAGGTCAATGAGTTTGATAGACTACAAAGTCATCCAAGTTGCTGTGAAGTCCATAAGTCCATAATTTTTTCCTTCTTTATGGTTGCATGGTATTCCATCATGTACACGTGCCACATTAAAAAAAAAAAATCTAGTCCACTTTCAATGGGCAGCACAGTTGGTTCCATGTTTTGGCTATTGTTAATAATACTGCAATAACATGCAAGTGCAGTGCAGGTATCTTTTTTATAAAATGATTTGATCTTCTCCAGGTATATTCCAGAAGAAGGGTTACTGGGTCATATGGAAGATCAATTTTTAGATCTTTTAGGAATCACCACAATGTTTTCCACAGAGGTTGTACTAATTAACACTCCCACAACAGTGTAGAAGTGTTTCCTTTTCTCCACATCCTCTCCAGCATCTGTTGTATTTTGAGTTATTGATGATAGCCAACCTGACTGGAGTTTGATGGTATCTCAGTGTGGTTTTCATTTGTATTTCTTTGATGATTTTTGAGACTGAGCATTTTTTCATGTATCTGTTGGCTGCTTGTATTTCAGGGTACAAAATAAATATGCAAAAGACAGTAGCATTCTTATCCACCAACAACAAGCAGGCAGAGAATCCAATAAAAAGCACAATCCCATTCACAATAGCCACAAGAAAATGAAATACCTTTCATCTTCATAAGCAGAGAAGTGAAAGACCTTTCCAACAAAAACTACAAAATGCCACTCAAAGAAATCAATGAAGACACAAAGAAATGGAAAAATATTCCATGCTCATGGATTGTAAGGATCAACATTGTTAAGATGTCCTTCCTACCAAAGGCAACCTGCAGATTCAAAACAATGCCCATTAAATTACCAACCTCATTCTTCTCAGACCTGAAAATGACGATACAGAAATTCATAGGGAAACACAAAAGACCATGAATAGCCAAAATAATCTTTAGCAAAAGAAACAAAGCAGAAGGTGTCACACTTTAAAACTTTAAAATTTACTATAAGATGACAGTAATCAAAAGAGCTTGATACTGATACAAGGATAGGCATACAGACCAATGGAACAGGATAGAGATTCTGGAAGCAAAACCTCAATCTCTCAACTGAATCATCTTTGACAAAACCTCCGCCAACAACCAATGGGGAGAGGAGAACCTATTTAGCAAATGGTGCCAGGAAAACTGGATGGCCACATGCAGAATAATGAAATAGGACCTTTCCTATCAGCATACACAAAAAACTGTTCTAAATTGATCAGAGAACTAAACATAAAACCTCAAGCTATAAGAATCATAGAAACTGCTTGAGCCACCCTTACAGAAATTGGAATAGGCAACCAATTCCTGATCAAAATCCCAGATACTCATGCCATAAGAGATAAGATAGACAAGTGGGACCTTATCAAACTGAAAAGCTTCTGCAAAGCAAAAGAAACCATTGAGAGTGAGTAGACAGACCACAGAATGGGAAAAAATATTTGCCAACTGCATATCTGACAAAGGTCTAATATCCAGGATCTACAAGAAACTCAAATGTGCCAAAAAGAAGGAAAAAAAACAAAACAAAACAGTGCTATTAAAAAGTAGGTGAAAGATATAAATAGACACTTCTAAAAAAAAGTTTGCTTTTCTAAAATAGTTTAAAAAAATAATTTAGTTTGTATGTTTTAAAATTATAAATATGTAGGCTAATTTTATGAAAATGGTAAAATAATATGCAGGTAGACTGATTCTAGAAACCCTAGATTATTTCCTGGAGTCTATCTCTCTATTAGATGTATAAGAAATACTGAAGAATGGAAATATTTCCACTATGTGTCTTTCAGATGTTTGGTATGCACAACTCTTCCTCTCTATTTCTGTTGTACTAGGTCTTAGACCCTAACTCTGCCTCCCAGCTCCTTTAACATTACCAGACAGCAGCTACCAATACTTAAGAATCATTCCTTTATTTTCATGGAACCATTTCTGATCAATTATCTCTAAAGTTAGCTGAATTTCATCTGGACACCTACTAAAGTTTCATAAAACACTGGCCTCTTTTTCTCCCAAGGTAGGCTCGTCCTTCAGCAGGCTTTGATTCATGGTGATCCTCTGTTGATTTTCTTTCACAGATATTGGAATCCATCCTACAACAATCCTGCCACATCATATTGTTACTGTGATAACCTACACGTGTTAATGAAAATGAATATGCAGATGTATACGTGATGGATATAAATACATATACATATGTGTGCCAAGTGTTGCACCGGCTGTTCCTTCCACAGCTCATTGCCTGGTTGACTTCTACTTAGGCTTCATGTCTCAATGTACCCTTTTTTTGCAGGACAACATTCCTACCACAGCCTCATATCTTTTTGTAGAGAAACAGGGTCAAATTTCATTAAACTATGACTTTCTTTTCTCATATAAATTAACCAACAATTAAAAAAATACTCTTTGCCAAGCATTATATTAGGCTTTGGAGGCAGTGTTAAGAGAGATCCTTATAAGTGTTAAGTTTATTACATATAGAAAATTAACCATTTTTGAAGGTTAATATGTGAATTTATTTAGCAATTACTATGTATCAATTACTGTATACTAGGCAATATTTTTAGTATTTAAAAATGTTAGCTAATAATAACCTTGTAAGGTAGGTACTATTAGGTAGGCACTACCCTGTACCTAAGGGTATATATATTCCCATATTGCAGATAAGGAATCTGAGATGAGGTGTAGCAAGGTCAAGTATCTCCTCCTACAATAAGGAGACAATACCTAAGACTAAGACCTCTGACTCAAGTCTGGACTTTAAACAACTATACTCCGAAGCCTGCTATGATCTGAAAACAAAAGATCTTTTATTTGTACTTTTTTGAGACCTAGGGATTCTTCTACATATACGATTTTAATAAATGAGATCTTAGTGATCATTAAAGAGAAATAACTTTGCAAATAATACAGACCAGTTATAGAAGATCTCAATCTTATATATGTTAAAGCTATTCTTGTGAAATGCCACTATCAAAAATATGAGTTTATATTTAAAACATGGAAGTGAAAGATTGTTTCTGTTTGTATTTAGTAGTGAACATTTAAAAGTTCAATTTAACCAGAACATATTTATAGCATAATAAGTCAGCTTTAAATTCTAAAGGAAAAAGTCTAATGACTTGTCAATGAACAAACCAAATTAAAATAATAGAACCATATAAAAAAGAATAAAAACTGGTTTCTGTGTGAAAATGTCCAGATATGCTAATTATGCTGTGAAGTCTGCTCCCTATGCTAACATGTTCTTACAAACTAGGATTTCCAAGATAAGTACCAAATAAAACTGTGATTGACTTTGAGCACTAGAGTCACAAGATGGTCTAATTTTCCTCTGTAAATACACCTCAAACTACACGATGGAGATAACCAACAAATTTAAATAACACTGTGTTACAATGTGCAATGCCATATACTCTAATGTAGTTTCAGAAGAGCAAAATATTTATCAATTAAAATAGTCAGTTATTATATATTTTTAGCCCAAAATAACAGTCAATAGAATACATCCTGCATTACTGGAATAGCTGTATTATTACAAAGGAAAAAAAAAAACCTTTTTCAAAGCAATGTTTACTTCTCATGTTTTTCTCTTTTTTGTTTTTATTTTATGGATATATCTGAATGTGTTTTGATCTTTGGCTTTTGTGAAGAGAGGAGTTCTAAATTATTTGTCTCTGATTCTTTTAGCATTTGTTTAAGTTAAAACAGACAAATTAGATAAACCTGAAGGATAATCTGTAAATATCTCACTTTTTATAATTTCTTTCTCAAATAAAACTTTCTTAATCCAGGCATGCATACCTTTCGGAGACAAAAGTAGAAGAATTAATTCATGCAGGTATGAGATAGAGCAATGCCTATTTCTTCCAAAGAACATTTGTGCTTTCAAATGACAACTGAATACTTTAATGCAAAGCAAAAAGTTAGGGCTAATTATGCATCAATGAACACAAAAATCATTTGAGAAAAGTTATTAAAATGTAGACTCTAGAAATTCTTCACTTGATAATGTGACTCAATAGGTCCAGGATGTGGCTTAAGGAAAAAATTGTAACATGTCCCCAAGAGACCCTAATGCAAATGGCCCAAGAACTACACTGTGAGAATGATTATAATAAATATTGTGGATATTTTGGGGACTATGCAGGGGAAGGGGCTGCAGATATTTTGGTAGTTTTAAATCAAGCATCTTCATTACCAAACATATATATGAGGATAGCTTTTAATGTTGCCACTAAAAGACAAATTTGACTTTCATACCGTATTTGTTATGTAATAATGTAAGAGCAGCGATATTCAACTGGCCACATCTCTCTGTGATATTGGTATCAAGTTTCAACTGTTGGATACAAAAATAGATGATAAAATGAAATCCTCTATAGAAAAGATGTATTATCCAACATTTTGCATTCCTGTACTTTAAATCATACAAAAATATTTCTCTCTTTTGTATTGCTAAATATTTAATTCTATAAATTATCAGTAAAATCAAATCAACAGTTTATTGACTATTACCATTTTCCACAAAAGTTAAGAGTAAAAGCAAATGTTACACAATACGTACATGTAGATTTAAAAATATTTAATAAGAGAAGGTTTGTTCCTGTTAGTTCATTTTCTCAATTGATAGTTTCCCTACACAGTTAAGCTACACCTTCTCAACGTGTTGCCTTGGTAGGAGCACTGCCCTTGTCAGTCTCCCAATCTTCTTGTTGTTGCGTCACTTTTAAGGTGAATTGTGCATGCCCCTACTTTGCACATAAATGAAAACACAAAGTTCAGAACTCTGCTTGGAGGTCAGTAAAAAATAATAGACTTTATCTGTTCTACTTTTCAAAGAGAGCACGGTCTTTGACACAGTGTGAAAAAATGTCTCATGTTTTACTTTAACAATAAATATATTTTGTGTTTATATTTTTAAAAAGCAAACTTAGCAAATATTTTACATAAGTTTTTAATAACATACTGTAGTTCATAAAATGAAATTTTAAAGTACTCTAGGATACAGTCTTAGCATAATTTTATCACTCATCTTTTCCCCATTTAAAGCCTTTGTTCTCTTGCGTATAAGTAGCCCAGGTAAGCTAGTGCTGCCTAAATGGATGATTTGCTTACCAAATACTCCCCTTAAGTCTGGTCACATTTGTGAGGTTGTATATGAATAGTATGTTAACAGTTATTTTTGTGTGTATTAATTGATTTGTGTAATTGAAGCAATTATAGTTTTTCTATAATTTGATGTCTTTTGAATGCAGAGCATATGAAGGCAAAGACCATGTCTCAAGAACCCAGTACATAATTTAAGTAAAATACGTGTTTTATAAGCTGATTTGAATTATATCTATTAAATAAGTTTATTAATTCTGTCATAAAGTTGAGATCAGAAGTCTCCTCAGGAAGACTCTGCTACCATGTGTGTTGACAAATTTTGATATATATCCCTCCATTAAAAAAATCATATGGGGGATGCGACAAGATGGCGACAGGGCAACCCAGCGTTTGAAGCCCTCTGCAAGGGAGATCTGCAGTGGGTCTCTGACTCTCGCCCCGGGGGGCTGGGACCCCAGCATCGCAGCCTGCTCTACAGACAGAGCTCAGCTGCTGCCATCGGAACCAATGGACAGTTTTGACTGCATTCCAAACTGTCCCGCCGCCGCCGCCGCCCCTCCCCCTGCCTCCGCTGCCGCTGCTGGCGCCGCACCACTGCCTCTGCGGCCTCTGGGAGGGGTAACATATCGCACCACGTGGCCCGAGGAGATCCACAATGAACCGCTTCAGGGAAGAACTGCTGGGATCGCTGCCACCTATCCTGCGTCTGAGACTGTCCTCTCGCCCGGCATGGGGCTCCTGTTGCCTGCTCGGAGGCAGGGAGCCATCTTGTTCCTGTCCGACCCCACCCCCTCTGGGGCAAGCAGATGAGATAGCACCACCTGCTGGGCGATTCAAGGTAACAACACCGAAATGGGAGAAACAAGCTTGATAAACACATAGACCAAACTGCTGAAGGAAGGTTAATCTGAACT
>NW_007247422.1:163578-165628 GCF_000164805.1 Carlito syrichta
CGGAGTAAACCTACAGCCCCACTGCACGGACAGATTCCAGGGCAGTGGGAAGTGGGTTCCACATTATCCACATGCCTGTCAGCGAATACCAGGACCTGCAGACATTTTGAATCACAGCTCTCCCCTTAAAGACATCTCAAAACTGCAAAAAGGACCACCTCCAACCTACAGTGCAACTTCAGAATTGAACAAAGTAAGAGGACATACATAAAGAATAGGAGATTGAACAAACAGAAGTAAAACCAATCCCTTTACCCCTGAATAACAGAATTAAAGAAGACGGTGACGTGGAGGGAAGGAAAAAGTAGAGAGGGGGAAAAAAAACTGCACAAATGAAGAAAAACCAAAAGAAGAATATAGGTCCTACACAGACCCCTGGGAAATCAGACACTGAGAAAACAGATTCTGGAACACAGACAATGAAGAGTCCCCAGAATGATTGGTTACATGCAACAAACCCAGACATCAAGACATTAATGGAGAGAATTAAAAAAATTGAGGAGAGACAAGAAGAAAATAGGAAGGAGCTGTTGTCAGAAATGACAGCAGTAAAAAATACTGTGATGGAAATGAACAACAGACTAATAAGCATGGAAAGCAGAATCAGCCAAGCCGAAGAAAGAATCTCAGAGCTCGAAGACCAAAACACAGAACTAACCCAAGGTGTCAAAAGCATAGAAAAGAAGCTCAAAAAGAAAGAACAAAACCTGCAAGAGATGAATGATCACTTCAAGAGACCAAACCTAAGAATAATTGGGCTTCCTGAGGCAGAAAGAGAAACCGAAGCCACGCTGGAACAAACATTTCATGAAATCATTCAAGAAAACTTCCCTCATCTCATTAAGGATGAAAAAATTCAAACACAAGAGATTCAGAGAATCCCTGCAAGACAACAAACAAGAAGACCAACTCCCAGACACATAATAATTTGCCTAAACAAAGTAGCTATGAAAGGAAAAATCCTAAAGGCAGCAAGAGAAAAAGGCCAGACTACCTACCAGGGAAAACCAATTAGAATAGCAGCAGATTTATCCACAGAAACCCTTCAGGCCAGAAGAGCCTGGAGCCCTATTTTCAAAGTTCTAAAAGAGAAACAATTTCAACCAAGAATAACCTACCCAGTCAAACTAAGCTTCATTAGTGAGGGAGAATTGAAATCTTTTCCAGACATCCAATCCCTAAGAACCTATGTTACCACCAGACCACCTCTACAAGAAACACTTAAGAAACTACTGAACACAGAAGAAAAAGAAAAAAGAACAACAGCATTCTTCACAAGAGTACAGGCAAAAGATTAAAAACACACATGAACCAATGCCAAAACCCAAAGAAAGACAACAAATAAACAGGATCAACTCTGTAAGAACCTTGTGACAGGGATCAACTCTTGCATTTCAATTATTAGCCTAAATGTGAATGGACTAAATGCACCACTGAAAAGACATAGAATGGCAAAATGGATAAAATATCATCAGGCAACTATCTATTGCCTTCAAAAGACTCACCTCACTAGAAAGGACACCCACAGACTCAAAGTAAGAGGATGGGAAACAAACTTTCAGGCAAATGGAATACAGAAGAAAGGAGGAGTAGCGATCTTAATTTCAGACAAAATACCCTTCAAGCTATTAAAAATCAAAAAAGATACAGAAGGCCACTACATAATGATAAAAGGCTCAATCCATCAACAAAAAATATCTATCCTAAACATATATGCACCCAACATAGATGCACCAACTTTCATAAAGCAACTTCTTGGAAAACTAAAGAAAGATATTGACTCAATCACTATCATAACTGGGGACTTTAATACCCTACTCACAAACCTAGACAGATCATCAGGACAAAAAATCAGCAAGGAGATCCGGAACCTCAATGTGACTTTGGACCAAATGGACTTAATTGATACCTACAGAACACTACATCCAAAGACCACAGAATACACATTCTACTCATCACCACATGGAACATATTCTAAGATCGACCACATACTCGGCCATAAATCAAGCATAAGCCAATTTAAAAGGACCGAAATTCTTCCAAGCACCTT
>NW_007247423.1:0-836 GCF_000164805.1 Carlito syrichta
AATAGCCACACACACACACACACACACAAAATGAAATACCTTGGCATCTTCCTAACCAGAGACATGAAAGACCTTTACAATGAAAACTACAAAATACTCCTCAAAGAAATCAAAGATGACACAAACAAGTGGAAAAATATCCCATGCTCATGGATTGGAAGAATCAACATTGTGAAGATGTCCATCTCACCTAAGGCAATCTACAGATTTAATGCAATACCTATCAAATTACCAGCAACATTCTTCTCAGAGTTAGAAAAAGTCATACAGGAATTCATATGGAAACACATATGACCAAGGATAGCCAGAACAATCCTCAGCAAAACAACAACAACAACAACAAAAAAAAAAAAAACAGGAGGTATCACACTACCAGACATCAAACTTTACTATAAAGCTACAATAATCAAAACAGCTTGGTATTGGTACAGGTACAGGTATATAGATCAATGGAATAGAACTGAGATTCCAGAAGCAAAACCTCAATTTCTCAACCAATTCATCTTCGACAAAGCCTCTACCACCTACCACTGGGGAAAGGAGAATCTTTTCAATAAATGGTGCTGACCACATGCAGAAGATTCAAACAAGATCCCTATCTATCCCCATACACAAAAATTAACTCTAAATGGATCACAGACCTAAATGTAAAACCTCAAACCATAAGAACCGTAGAAAATGCAGGACACACGCTTATGGAAATTGGAACTGGCATCCAATTCCTGAACAAAATCTGAAACATATGGGCCATAAGAGATAAGATAGATAAGTGGGACCTCATTAAACTGACAAGTTTCTGCAAAGCCAAAGAAACCATCAAGAGAGCAAGGAGACAG
>NW_007247423.1:1812-15554 GCF_000164805.1 Carlito syrichta
GCTACTTGGAAGGCTGAGGCAGAAGGATCGCTGGAGCCCAGCAGGTCGAGGCTGCGGTGGCCGGGAGCGGCCACTGCACTCCAGTCTGGGTGACAGAGTGAGACTCCAACTCAAAAAAGAAAAAAATATATGTTTATAAAAAATATGATAATTGTGTGCTAGATATTTTATGTGGCATACTATAATTGTGTTTGGAATTCATTTAGAAAAGGTTTCAACTTATACCTATGTTCTTGAAGAATTGAATGTGATATATTGCTAAGCAAGATTGCTGAGCATTTTGCTGAGAATTTATAACAGTTATATGAGACCTTTCCAATCTAGGATATCATTTTTTGTTTTATTCTAGATGGTATTATGGCTGATGAGTTTTCACTCTCCAACTCACACCCCTTTGTTTAATATCAATTAAAACATAATATTTTCCTTTTTTAACTTTAAAATTTTTTGTTTTAGAGTTGTGGGTTGCATTTCAGTGTTGGGTATACAAATGTTCACTGTTCAGGTACCCTTGTTGTTGAGGTGTGCCCCCCTTCCCCAGGCAGTATTCCCCTTCTGTCAATCCTTGATTTCATCTCATTACTAACCAAATGTAGATTAATATACCCTATAAGTTTGTTTATAAAACCTCTCTTATCACCTTTATGGAGTTCTAATATGTTCCAAATACCAAATTATTGGCAAGGAGCTTCCTTTGCTTTTTAAAAATTATTAATGGAATTTAATCATACTTTCTTTTCTCTTTAATTCTTTCTCTCTTCTTTCCTTCTTTTTCTTCTTTTTCCCTTTTACTTCCTTTCAATTATCATCCTATCTAATTTATTTCAAAAATGTTTACTATTACTGTTTTAGCTCCTCATGGCTAATTATCTATTTGTCATAAACATAACTAACAGATAGATATTTAAAACCTCAAATAAAATACAGAAAGCTTTTTTCAAAAAAAAAAATTTCAAATCAAGAACCTCAGAATTTCCACTTTTAGGGCTCAATCTTAGAAAAATACTTATGCACATATGCAGAGTCATATACAACTTTATTTATTGTAGCTACATTGATGAGAACCTGAATATTTTTTTCCATTTCATTTGTTAACATGGAGAACAGGCAAAATGACTTAGCTCCTTGCTTTAGGAAAATAAGATGAACAACCAACAACAATAGCTTACTTACTAAGAATAACACATTTCTCATCAAAACATACTTCCAGACCCTCCCATCTCTAAATTTGCCAGTTCAAAGATGTTACATTATGAATTCTGCCCATTTCCACTCAGTTCCTCCCCATATACAGCTTTCTAAAACACTACTCAACCCAGGCCCTAAAATTCTGTTTCCCATTTTCTGAGATATTCCCTAAAACTGTCAACTTGATAGTCTCTCCTACTGTAGTCAATCTAATGGATTTACAGTAGTTCTCACTTATCTGTGGTTTTGTTTTCTGCAGTTTCAGTTATACAGTTAACAGTCTTCATGATCTAGACTCGCTCAAAGCAGATGAACCTTCTTCTGAGGTGCCATCAGAAGGTTGATGGTAGCCTAACACTAGGTCACAGTCACAATGGCTTCACTGTTGGCTTCACTTCATCTCATCATGTAGGCCTTTTATTGTTTCCCATCCTCATAAGAAGGGTGAGTAAACTACAATAAGATATTTTGAGGGAGACATATAAGTTTTATTACAGTATATTGTTATAATTGTTCTATTTTATTATTGGTTACCTTTAATCCTTACTGTACCTAATTTATAACTTAATCTTTATCACTGGTATGTATGTATACAAACTAGTTCCACCTCTTTGGAAAGCAGTGTGGTGATTTCTAAAAAAAACTAAAATTGAAATTTTCTGGGAATATACCCAGAGGAACATAAGTGATTCTACAAAAAAAGACACCTGCACATGCATATTTATTACCGCACTATTCACAATAGTAAAAACATGGAACCAATCCTACTGCCCATCAAAAGTGGACTGGATAAAAAAACTGTGACGCATATACATGATGGAATATTATGCTTCCATAAAGAAGAACAAAATCATGAACTTCACAGAAAATTGGATGGAGTTGGAGACCATCATACTTTGAGATCTCCCATAGAAAAAAAAAAAAGAACTTAATACTTCATGATACCACTGATAAGTGGGACCTGAACTTTAATCACCTTAGCACAAGGATGGTATCAGCCATCACTGGACACTGCTAGTGCAGAGAGTGGGGTTAGGTAATATAATAACACAAAGTGTACCTGGTCCTACACCAGTGGGACTCAGGGTCAGTTGGAGGCCCAAACTTCATCTTCATGCAGCCTACTTGTGTAGTTAATCCTTACTTGTAACCCACATCTCTAAAATAAAAGAAAATTTATTTTAAAAATCATATGTATTATATATATATAAAAGAAAAAAACTGTGTGTGTGTGTGTGTGTGTGTGTGTGTGTGTGTGTGTGTACACACACCATCTGGGGTTTCAAGCATTCACTCGGAGTCATGGAACATATCCCCTGTGTATAAAGGCAGGGGGGAGGGACATATGCATAAAGCAATTTTAAAATAAATATCTTGGAAATTTATATTTTCAGTAAAGATGAATTTTCATATATAAAAGGTATTTCTTGGTCATGGGAAACTGTACATAAAGTACATGGAATTTTAAAAATGTATCTATACACTTTTTTAATCAAAGCAGCAAATGAATATAACAAAGTTCTTTTAAATATTGTTATATTTATCATATTTAAACGCTCCCTTCAGGAAGGAAACTTGGCAGCTGTTTTTACTGAAGCACTAAGCAACTTTAAGCTACAAAGTAAAGAGTAATTCTTTAACCAATGAAAATGTCAAGAGGATTGTAGGTAGGCAAAATATCATTCTGCCTGGATGGTTAGATTGAGTGTTGCTTCATTTAATTTTTGGCAAATTGACCCATATTGCTGTAATGAATGCATTTCTAGAAATCATGGAATATTTTACATTTGATTGGAAAAAAATACTTTCCTCAATAAAACCAAGCAGCATATTTTCTCTGGTCTTTACACAGAACAAGGAGAAATACATTTCAACCATTAACCTTTAAGGATTAAAAAAAAGAAAAAACTCTTCTAATCTACCAAATACAATCCTACACCATATTATGGATAAGATAGCTATCCCCAAGGTAATAAATGGATTTCTGTACATTTTTTTTCTTTAAATGGTAATTTATTGCTTTAAAATGTACAAATCTTTTTTTTATTTTAAAAATTTGAGGTACAATTCAAAGTCAGGTGTTGAAATCAATACCTTGTTTGATCTTTTAACACATGTAATTCCATTTGGACGCATATGCAAAGACAACAGCTTTGAATAAAAGAATACTGATTAGAGAACATTAAGTTCTATATTTAATTCTGTGAAGTACTCTGGCTCTCCTATGTGGTTCATAAATTCATTTCTGTGCACCTCAGTTTCCTCATCTTGTTATAAATTTTAATTCTCCTTTCCTTTTTCCCTTCCACAAATGTATAATTAACTTTATGATATACTAGGTTCTGGGGAGTAAAAATGTAAGCCATGTTCTCTCCTCTTAGTTCTTAGCTGCTGAGACATATATCTTAATTAATCATCATTAAGTACTTCAAAGATGATTTTTCTCCAAAGTATGATAAAAATACTGTGAAAGCCTAGAGAAGGGAAAAGTCGGGCGGTCTGGGAAAGTTTCAAAGGAAATATGCCATTTATCTGCATATAAGCATGTGGTAGGCATAATAATGTCAGGAGGAAAATGACACTCCAAGTGTATAAAAGCACATGCTCAAAGGCATGAAGTTGAGAAGACGCTGAAGAGGAATTTGGTGAGACCAAAACATAGAGTGAAAGGGGGAGGGAGCCAGTGTTAGAAAATGGGGCTGTAAAGGTAGAACAAAACTGAATAGAGAAGATCTTGTACATTGTAAATATACCTGTAGCTTATATTTATCACAGAGACAGTTGAGTCACCAGCAGACCTGTGGGATGTTATATGATGATTTTTTCCCCCTAAGGAATAATATGAGACAAAGCATAGTGAGTACTAATGAGACCAAATACAGACAGGTTGAAAAGAATCTAAGTGATATAAAATAAGCCTATAGAATATAGAACTAATTATATGCTGAAATCTGAATATAAAAGTAATACTGTATATGAATTTCAGACGCTTAAAAAATACAGAAAGCACAAGAAAGAAAATAAATATATCCTTAATTTCAACAGCACAGATATCAGTGATTAATATTTCAATATATATATTTACAAGTTGTTTTCTATACATACATGTGCATTCTAAAGCAACTAGGGCATTTATGTAAAATACTCTGCAGATAAGCAATTTTTTAAGACATTAAATATTTTGAATAGATAACATTTATGTGAAGTACCATCAGTTACTCTCTTTATAAGTGTAGAGTATTTTGTCATTAAAAAAACATTGTGAAAAATATCTTTGTGCCTGCACATTCGTGCCATGTCTGACTACTTAGAATAAGTTATTAGATACAGAATTTCTAGGCAAAAAATAACATACATTTAAAAAGTTTTTAAAATATCTACTCAAATTAGAAAGGAATTTACCTTCCCACCAGCAGTCTCATTTTCTGCAGCTTTTAAAACAAGGAATATTTTTATTTTTCTTGACAATAGGCAAATATGATATCTCATCATTTAATTTGCATTTCTTTGATTACTTATGAGATTCAGCCTTTTCATGTTTATTGTAACTTGCCTGTTCTGTCAATTTTGCTATTGGGGTGTTTCTAGTTTTATGCTAGGTTTAAAAAGACTCCAGGCCCTTCGTGTTTAGGAAGAATACAAGATTACAATTGGAATTATTCAGCCACAGAGAAGCTGTACAGGCAGTTGAAAAATTCTAGATGTGTGAAAAACAGAAACAAAGCAAGACTTTAGGTAAAAAAGAGAAATGTGTGCAAAAATTTGATGAAAAAGCCATAGCTATGCAAACTTACTAAAGACATGCTATCATGAAGTTAAGGCATGAACAACTGGCTATTTGTAAAGTTCCAGGCAAGTGAAACAAGAGAATTGAGTGCCTTTGTCCATGTGAATACAAAGAAATCCCCCAGGGTTTGGGAGAAAATACATGTATGTGGACAGCGATCAGTTAGCAATGTCAATTGTCTGAACTTTACTTTACTCTCAAAATGCATATGGGAGTAAACAGCAACATACCAAGTTGCAATAATCTTGAAAACTATAATAGTTATCAGCAACCTATTTAACTTGAAAAAAGGTAGAAGAAAGCTAGCGAAGGAAAAATTGCAAAAGATTGACTCATGTCCACCCCGAATATTAGTACCTTCAAATGCAGGCTACGTGTTCCACAAAAAAGTGAGAAGCCTCCCTGAAGTATTCATGAATATTTTTTTTTTTTACAAATTTAAGAAAACACACTAAAATGTGCTGACTTGAGTCACCACTACCGCCACAATTAAGATTTGAAAAATTTCTATTTTACTCAAATATTCCTCATTCCTCTTTGTTTTGTATGTTTAACTCTAGGTTAAATAGTCTCGTAAAAATGTCATATCATTGGAATGATAAAGGATATACTCTTTTGAATCTGGCTACTTTTACTAAAAATATGTTAGAGATTTATCTATGTTGCAGCATACAATAAAACATAGTATGCGGCAGTAATATTTCTTTTTTTTGCAATATGGTATTCTACGACAACAAAAAAATTGTATTTCACAGATATACCAGAGACTACTTATCCACTAATCTGTTGATGGTCACTTGAGTTGTTTGCAGTTTGGAACTATTATGAATTAAGTTGCTAGGTACATTTACATAAAAAACTTTGTGGTGATAAATGCTTTTAATTAACTAATTTATTTATTTATTGAGTATTTATCAGGAGTGAAATGGCAGGTTCCTATGTTAAGTATAGTTTTAACTTTTTTAAAAATGCCATTTTTCAAAGTGATTGTCTCATTTTATTTTCATATTAAAAATATGAGAGTGATTCAGTTTTCCATGTCCTGACCAATACTTGGTGGGTCCAGTATTTTTAATTGTAGCCATTCTGATTGTTGTGTAATAGTATCTCATTGGATATTTAATTTACATATCTCTTTGATTAATGGTTGTGTGTAAATTGACTTATTATATGTCCTTTGTGAAATGTTTTCTAAACATTTGAAAATTGGTGTGTGTGTGTGTCTGTGTGTGTGTGTGTGTGTGTGTGTGTGTGTGTGTGTGTGTGAGTTGACTTATCATATGTCATTTGTTAAATGTTTTCTAAACATTTGCCTGTTTCTTTATGGGTTTTGTTTATTTTGTTTTCTTAATTCTTCATAGGATCTAGAGAACAAATCCTTTGTCAGGTATACATATTGCAAATAGTTTCCCCTGGTCTGTGTCTTCTCTTTTCATTTTGATAATGATGTCTCTAAAAGAGGAGAACTTGGTTTTGATAATATTCATTTTATCAATATCTTTCTTTTATATTTTATTTTTTTGTGTCTAATCCAATAAAGCTTTGCTTACCACAGGGTCAAAAAAAATTTTCACCTATGTAAGAGTTTTATAGCTTTACAATTTTACATGCAGATCTGTAATCAATTCTGAGTTAATGTGGAACATGGTGTTAGGTAAAGTTTCATGTTTGTTTGTTTGTTTTCATGTAGGTAAGATAATTAGAATAAAATAACAACAGAATCTATAGAAGAGGACAACTTACCTAAACTGAAATATAATTTGAACCTATGGGTTTATTAACTAAAATACGCCAATAGCTAGATAGCCTGGTGAAAATTTAAAAATGCATGGATTAAGTGAATGCCTAAGGACATTCAGGCACGACAAAATAAAGTTTGTATACAAACTCTTTCTATATCACTAACTCAAGAAGATACTGAAATAGCAAAAGAGTTTTGAGGGAGAAATGTAGCCACCAGGAACTCTGTAACTGTTACGTTTGAAGGAAAAAGAAGAAAATTCTCAGCTACACATGTCTCAACAAAGTAATTTTCAGACTCTTCAGAGGTGGGAATGACTCTCAGATATATTCAAAAGCTGCATCAAAATAAGTAAGTTCAGAATTTGGCAGTCATGATAAGCTTAACATGGTAACCTTAAATCTGAGAGGGCTTGTGCATAGTGTTTACCTAGTCCAGAGAAATCACCTGGAAGTCCAGCAGGGAAAGACACTTGTTTATTAAAACTTACTGGAGGTACCAATGGTGGCAGGTCAGTGAAGGATCTGTGCTTTGGAACAGTATAGCAAGTTTTATAATTAAGTAAATTATTCAAATTGCTACCTAGTGTTTACAATTACTTGATTTTGACTGATGCCTATATTGTTTTCAGCTTTGCTTGATCACCTGCATCCCATGACTCATTTTTTTTTTCTTTTTGAGTTGGCATCTGTGACCCAGATAGAAGTGTAGTGGCACAATCATGGGTCACCATAGCCTTAATCTCCTGGGCTCAGGTGATCCTTCCATCTCAGCCTCCCAAGTAGCTGGGACTGACTATAGGTGCACATAACCACAAACTCCTAGGCTCAAGCAATACTCCTCCTCGGTTTCCCAATGTCCTAATTATTGGCGTGAGCTGCCAAACCAGGCTTGCCTCCCATGATTCATTACTGGGAACGTGCATATCCTTCAGAGACCAGCCTTGGTCAGAAGCTGCTCCATGATTTGTGGGGGGGAAGGGAGAAAAAGCCAGGTATGGGGGAAAATATCTATGTCCAGACAATAACTCACAATAAAAAAGTCTGAGGGTCAGTATAAAGTTAGTTAAGCAAAGAGTTAAAATATATAGTGCTTACCAAACTGAACACAAATACCACATTAATATTTGGAAAAAGATGTGCATAATAAAATTTTAGAAATAAAAGTGCTAAATTTTTCTTGTTTAAAAAAATCAGTTTATATCAATTTAATTTGATAATAAGAATAATATAAGTTTCAGTTTATTATTTAAAAATTTTAAAGATATCACTAGAATTATGAAGTGTTTTATAGCTGTCAAATAACTAAAGGAAGAGAACTAAAGCATTTTATCCTATATTTTAAAGGAAAAAATATTAGCTTAAACGTATATATCTGATAATTAATTAGAATATGCTAAATTCCTTTTATAAATTTTAAAAAGATTCAAATTTTTGTCAACAAATGAAATTCAAACACATTCTGATGTAGGTTCCCTGGATTTGTTTTTTTTTTTTTTTTTTACTTTTACCGAAAGTTTAAGAATTTTTTGCTCTATACACAATGTAAACAATTTAACAAGAGATTCATATCTCAGTCTTTATACCTTTTGTCATCCACTAGCTTTTTACAACAGACAAGTTAATACATTTGTCTGTATTGTGGCTTGTTCTACAGTAAAAGAAAAAAAATAGTACTAACGTCATAAGATTGTTCTAAGGCTTACCTGAGTGAAAAGACGCAAAGTACTAAGGACATTGCCTGTTTATAATAAGTGCTACATTAATATTGATGAATATTGTTGTGTAAAAAAATTCAGGTGGGGAAAGAGGAAATAATCCCAGGTGTAAAATTATTCTTGGATGGAGGTTGGCTAGTGTTCAGTTTATGTCAGGTGTAGACACTTGTTCCTGGGAGTTATAGTTCCAGATAGTTCCACGAGGGAGGCATCTCAGGCTCTAGTAAGATTGCCTCAAGTTTATTGAACATACATTTTAATAGTGCATAATTTGAGGGTCCAGGAAGAGAACACCTACAGTTGGAAGTATCATGAAATTATACAGATATAATCTGTACCACTCAGGGACTTTTGGAGTAGAAGAGTTCAACTCTCAAGGATTAAAAATAGCTGTTAAATTGACTGATGAGAAATTTCAAATGTTTCAGCAGAGAACATAGAATGGCTATTTATGATGTTTGAACAAGCAAATAATTATCTTCTCTATAGGAAAAATACAAAGATATGTTGAATAACGTCTTGGATGCAAAATTGGTCTATTTACCAGTGTGACTGGCATCCTTGATTTTAATGGGTGAGTTGAAGAAAGAAAGGAAAGTGACAAAGAAGTAAAGTCCCAGGGTCCATTTAGTTCACACATTGACTATGGATTGAAAGCTCCCTTTCAGGAAAATGCATTCCACATTTGAAACCAGTATAATGGGAAGATGAAAAAAAAGGAAAGTCATATGCAGATTACATTTATTATATAGGCCTTTGTGCTTATATAACTCTCAGAAAAAGAAAGGGAGGGAATACTTTACATAGTAAAAATCATGCAAAATAATTTTGAATAAGAATCAAAAGAAGAAAATGCAAAGGCAGAAAGTCATAAGATTTATTTAAGTGGAAGACAGAGCAGTGAAAAAATTCTCATGAGTGTTGATAAGAAGGGGTTATCAAATAAATTTGGAAAAGAAGAGAAAAGAAAAACATGTTGACATTTTGAAGTGGTGTAGTATTACCTGTGACTTTCACCCAGAGAAGAAAAATTGTTGTAGACATTAGTCATGAGTGTTGAGTACCAGCTCAGTGCAGAGTCCTGCAGACTCTCCCTCCTGGAACAGCAGGACAAATTCAAGCAAGCTGCAGCTTATATGCCTGCCATGGAAGGCACAGGGTTAGGCAGAATCAATAGACACCTCTGTTGCAGTTGAGTAGTTTTCATGTTTCAGCCTTTGAAAGGAAGATGACAATGACTAAAGAGATGTTTCTAATCCTTCCTACTGATGTTGAACCTCTTGTGAAGGGAGTAATCTGGCAAAACAAAAGTTTAAAAGTGCAGATTATTAAAAGGGTCTTCTACAAATGAAAAAGTAGAAGATAAAAAGAGGGAAGAAATAGATACAACTTGTACATTGACAGTGATTAGGAAAGAATTATGTGAGGAAGTAGAACTTGAAAGCATATCTAAGAGGAAGAAAGAAATCAGAGTCAGATGAGAAGACATGGTAGATGGCTTCTTAAAACTTTTGTAAAGTTTGGATTTAAAGAAAATGTAACAAAATAAATTCAGATCAGTGTCTAGAAACATGCCCTCTTTTACAAGTGTGTTAAAGGAAATGTAATGCAATCAGCGCTTTACTATTTCCTAGAACGAAAGAAAAAGACAAAACGGCATATTCAAAACAACCTCCCCCCACTTTATTTCAATGACTTTATGGGGCACAAATAGTTTTCGGTTACATGATTGCATCATATGGTGAAAACGTCTGGGTTTTAAGTGTACCCACCACCTCCACCTGTGCAGCCACAGGCGACTTTTCATCCTCCTCTCCTTGCCCCTCTCCCTTCTGAGTCTCCAGTGTCCATTACACCATTCTCTATGCCTTTGCTGATCCTTAGTTTAACTCCCACCTATAAGTGAGAACACACGGTGCCTGGTTTTCTTTGTATATCTCTGCACTATGAAAAACTACTGGTTCTGATAAGTCCAACAAGGAAGTCAACAATTCTTTTGTTTCTCATTAAAAATAGATGCATCTAATGCCCATGGAAAGTAATTGTTTGTAGGTTTGGACAAGCATTTGTAATGTTCTATCTTAATTGTATCACAGGAAAATAAGGGTTTTCTAGTATTAAAAAATAATAATAAATTTAAAATTTTAGACTCAAGAAATTTCAGGTTAATAAAGCTTGTAGAATTTTGTTTTTTAAGAAAGAAAATGTGTCAGCTAGAGAGAAACACTGTAGGGCAAAAATGGGGGAGAGGAAATAGCATTTCAATTTCTGAAGGTGGTAGAGCATAAGACTTTTGGACCCAGTTACTTTAATGAATAAAATAAACAAACTACAGTTACAGAGAAAAATATAAATAAAGGTAAAAGAAAGATATAATAAATATAATTTGAGAATAATTATTCTGAATAGCATATACATCAATAAAATGTTTCAGAAGCCAGTAAATCAATTAATTAAACAGAACAGATAAAGGTAAAGTAAAGTAAACTTTCATCATACAGTTATTCAGTTTTAAGTAATTTGTATTCTATTTTTGTAGAAACTTTGTAGGACTGGCTTGTGGGAGTTGGATTGTAAATATGTATAATATGTAAATGACTTTTAATATACTTGAAGGATTTAAAAAGAGGAATAATAGATATGAAAGTGCTCTACAATGAATATGATTACATGTACTGGGAATGTTGAAAGGAATACCCAAAGAACATTTCCAATTCTTGTCTCATATCTGCTTATATGTATTTAATTTCCTGAATAGGGTCACTTGTAAAATATAAGCTCTTCCTTATTGAATTTATTTTCTTTCAACTTATCTTCTTTGAAAGCATTACTTCTCAAGATTTTTATATAGTGGAGATTCATTTGCCTGATTTTCTGCATTTGTGTTTATTGTTTTTGACATTCATTTTAGGCCCAAAGAGTTTAAAAGGCAGGAAGCATAACCATTTACATTGGTCCAGAAGAAGTAAACCAGAGTTTAATTCACTTGGTGGTATTTAAAATAATTCCATTTTGGAAAATAAATTCAATTTCAATTTCTTATCCAGCTTTTATCTTGTAGTAAAATTCATAATCAAACTGGGTAAGAACTTTTAGGTAGTCAACTCTCAATTAACGTGCAAATCTTGCTTACAAATATCGAATGGTCTTCCAAAGATGTCACTTTTATCAGATTTCAGGAACCTGCAATGGCTCTCTGTCATATACTAAATATGAATCCCAAATGTATGGTTTAAAAAGAAATCACACTCGATATAGTCATAGCATGACTGTGAAACTCCTTTTTGACTTTGTTTAAATTTTTTCCAGAACTACTCATTATAACTTTTCTTCAATCAGTCTTATGTACTTGCCGATTTTTGCATGTTCATTTTTAACATCATGTCTTTATTTTGCTTAGAGCTGATTTACTGGAATAGCACCTTATTGCAGTGTTTCTTGCTGTTAGTGATAATCCAAAATTTTCAACAGAATA
Source organism: Carlito syrichta (assembly GCF_000164805.1). Lineage (NCBI taxonomy): Eukaryota > Metazoa > Chordata > Mammalia > Primates > Tarsiidae > Carlito > Carlito syrichta. The sequence continues at coordinate 13,721 of NW_007247423.1, forward strand.
AGCATGTTCTGAATATTTATATTTTAGAACAAATTTTATAATAAAAAGTAAAAATTGTTTTAAATGTAAATCAGAAACTTGGATTTAGAGAAAAGAAAAGAGGACAAGCATATTCTGAAATGGAACCTGAGACTAGTAACCCAATTTACCAAGTTATGTCCATTGGACTAAGAATCTTTATTTTCTCCTCATTTGTCTAGATATTTACCCCTGCTCCCTCAGCAATGGCCAATATCATCTCTTGCCTGGGTTAAAAAGGAAAACCTTATTATCTGGTCCTCAGACACTGCTCTGTTTCCTCTGTGAAGTCTCTGTCTTAATTTCTCGCCTCTGTTGGAGGTTGGTCTTTGCCCATGCTGTTTCTTCTGTGTGTACAACCTTCCCTAACCTCATTTGCCATCTTTCCACTACTAATATCCTTCAGGACTGCCTTAAATATTACCTCTCCAAGACCATATATATAGATGTATTCATTTCCAATGAGCGTTGCAACAATGTACCACAAACAGGATGACTTAGACAATAGAAATTCCTCACAAATTTGGAAGGTAGAAGTCTGAAATCAAGCAATGAGATCAAGCTAACTGCAGGGCTGAGCATTGTGAGTAAGAATATGTGTTGCACACCTCTTCTAACTTCTGGAGGTTTGCTGGCAATTTTTGCCATTCCTTGACTTGTAGATGCAGCACCTGATCCCTACCTTCATTTTCACATGTTTTCTTTGTATGTCTGTCTTTCTAAAGTTTCCATTTTTATAAGAGCACAAATTATTGTATTAAGGCCCACCCTAATTACCTCATCCTACCTTGATCACCTCTGTAGAGATCCTGTCTCCAAACAGGACCACATTCCTAGTTACTAGAGGTTAGGGCTCAAACACATCTTTCTTGGGAGAGACATAATTAAATCCATAACAAGAAATGTACTACTCCTGTCAAGAAAACTAATAGATTTCAATTTAAATTTTAAGGCCTTTTTCTTGTTGTTCCAATAATTCTGGATTGAAATTATCTGCTTATATATGTATCTCCCAAGTAGTCTGTACAAAGGTTGAGAGAGAGAGAGAGCCACTGTAAGGTTTTCATTTTTTGATCTGACAGAATCAAAAAATGTTTTCTTACTAAATAAATAAATGAAGTCTTGAAATTATAACAAAAAACTAAAATTTAGCTTGATAAAGAGTCTTACAAGATAACACAGTAGAAGGATTCAAAGGCTGGAATTTAGAGTAATTTCCATCACTGCAAGAGCTCTGATCTTAGCAAGGGGCATGTCTATAAGCACTAACAGGGCATGTCCCAGAGAAAACACAATGTATATTTGAACTTCAGCTACATATTTTTTGCCTTCTCTCTGTTAACAGGGCCACTCAAAAGTTCTTTGAAGAGGGGTTAGAAATGGCCGACCTGCTTAAACCAGGTGCTGAGACTGGGGTAAATAGCTGAATTTATATGAGCACTTTCTAGATATGATTAACATCTATTGCAATAAAGGATATTTTTAAAATATTCATAATTTTCTGAATGTCTATGCTAAAGAACTACAAGAATTATTATAGTTGGGTATACACAAAAAAGTATAGTTGTATTGACAATTCATAGATTTTGAGTAACATTCAAAGAATACACATGGCAGCTTGAGTGCCCTTGGCCCTTAAAAATCTACGTTAAATTTATTTTTTTATTTTTTTTATTTTTTTAGAAATTCTTCTTAAGCTCCAAAGCCATAAAAATATCTTATTATATTTTCTTCTAAATATTGAAAAGACTTTATTTTCTTATATAGTTTTTCACTCATCAGGAATTGATTTTTGTATATGATGTAAGTAGGGAAC
>NW_007247423.1:15932-28511 GCF_000164805.1 Carlito syrichta
GGATGTTTGCTTTCTAAGCTCACTTATTAGTTGTAAATACATATAGATAAGTGCACATGAACATAGAAGTGCATATAAGTACATATAGCTCAACAAATGTGTATAAACTGAATATACCTATAAAACAAATCTGAAGATCAAGAAAAAGAAGCCTGCTAGCATCCCAAAACCCTACTATACCCACCTCCCATCAATAACACTTCTTCCCACAGGGAACCAAGGTCATGAATCCAATATCATTGCATACATGTTGATGGTTTTAGTATTTTATATGAATGGAAATACAAAATATGTATACGTATATGTCTGATTTCTACTATTGATGGGTAATTTCTAGTTTTCTTTTTTTTTTTTTTTTTTGAGTTGGAGTCTCACTCTGTCGCCCAGACTGGAGTGCAGTGGCCGCTCCCGGCCACCGCAGCCTCAACCTGCTGGGCTCCGGCGATCCTTCCGCCTCAGCCTTCCAAGTAGCCGGAATTACAGGCATGCGCTACCACGCCCAGGTGATTTTTTTTTATTTATTGTAGAGATGAAGTCTCGCTGCCCAGGCGGGTCTCGAACCCGCGGGCTCAGGCAATCCACTCACCTCAGCCTCCCAAAGGCGCGGGATTACAGGCTGAGCCACCAAGCCTGGCAGTTTTCTTTTCTTTTTTTTAATCAATATTTTTTATTATGGTTTTGTGGGGTACAGTTAAGGGTTAGGTGTACAATTACGTTTCATTCATGCACCCTGTTGATAAGAGGTGTTTTCCCATACTCTGACAGATATTTGCTACTGTTAATCCCATCCCCCCTCCCCATAATTTCCCAGTACCATCAGTCATTTTCTTATAGTATTGCATTGGATGTTCAAGGTCCATTATATGAGTGAGAACATGTGATACTCGGATCTTTGTTTCTGTGAGAGGTCACTCAGTATTATACACTCTAGTTCCATCCAGATTGCTGCGAAATTCATGATTTTGTTTTTTATGGCTGTGTAGTATTCCATCGTGTATATGTACCACATTTTTTTAATCCAGTCCTCTTTTGATGGGCAGCATGGTTGTTTCCAGGTTCTTGCTATTGTGAACAACACTGTGATAAGCATACGTGTGCAGGTATCTTTTTTATAGAGTGATTTGAGTTCTTCAGGATATATTCCCAGTAGGGGGATTGCGGGGTCATATGGGAGGTTGATATTTAGAGCTTTTAGGAATCGCCACACTGCTTTCCACAGAGGTTGCACTGGTTTACACTCCCACTAGCAGTGTAGAAGTGTTCCCTTTTCACCACACCCTCTCCAGCAGCTGTTTTTTTTTTTGAGTTGTTGATAATTGCCATTCTGACTGGAGTTAGGTGGTATCTCAGTGTGGTTTTGATTTGCATCTCCCTGATGATTAGTGAGGTTGAACATTTTTTCATGTGTTTGTTGGCTGCTCGGATCTCCTCTTTTGTGAAGTGTCTGTTCATATCTTTTGCCCATTTGATAATGGGGTTGTTTGTTTTTTTCTTTTCAGCACGTTTTAGTTCCTTGTAGATCCAGGATGTTAAGCCTTTGTCAAACCTGGTGTTGACAAATATTTTTTCCCAGTCTGTAGGCTGTCTCCCTGCTCTCTTGATGGTTTCTTTGGCCTTGCAGAAGCTTGTCAGTTTACATTTATTGAACCTTCATTTTTATAAGGTGTGGAAAGTTCAAACTCTCACTTGTCTTATAATATTCTGGGGGAACTTGTACTCCCATGACAAATTCTAGATACACTTCTATTTCCAGAGAATTATATCAATTTATAAACTATTTTCCCCTTCATTAGGTGTTGTCTCCTTTTAGTCGCGAATTTAAGATTAAAAAATATATATCACATCAGAGTCTTGTGTCATTGGAAAATCTTAAAAATGTTCTGGGGGGCATAGAAGAGCATTATATAGAATAATAGATAGCCTTCTTTCTAAACCTTTTCTCAGTGACTCAGTCTTGAAGTTTTCTCACCTGCCTTATCATCTTATCTAAAATGCAATACTCTTCCCAACCTACTCTCCATCCTATCACTTTACTCCTCATTCCCTCTCTACCCGAGTACTTCTATTCCATATCCATTTCAAATTCTTTACACAGTCCAGTAAATTTTGCTCTCACCAGTTCAAATTTCTAGTCTCAGTTCATTGTTGCCTACTGAACACTCAGCAGACTATTTGGTCAAACAACATCAACAATCTCTTTTAGGAACATGAAAGAACAAGCAGGTCCTAGGATAGGAAATAAACGTTTTTTTCTTCTCTAGAATTGGAAGTCAAAATTTTGTTTTTCTACAGTGTGTATACCTTTGTAATATGCAAATGTGAAACAATAAGATGTCTTACTTGTAACTGCTCTTGACTGCATTTGATTCTATGCCCCATCTATTTCTATGTCCCAGCACTACTTTCAGGTGACAAAGAACTCTGACAGTCAAGTTCTCAGATCTCTTTATAGGTGATCGAATGAATCAGATAGTAGGCAGTAGGATGGAACTAGAGAGACTGAAAGCAAAGAAGTGAAGATTTAGCAGAGAACACAGATCAAGCGATTTAACAAAGAATGAGTAGAGGGCAGAGGAGAAGAGGAGGAAAAGAGGAAAAAAATAGCACTTGCTTCAATTGAGAGACAACCTGACAGTAGTAGACTTAATAGCTGCTAAGTATAAGGACTAGGAGGGGAGAAAAAAGCAACTGAGCAGTCTTGTGCTATAATTTAGCTTTCCTTTAATGTTCTTAGGGACTGCAAACAAAGAGTGTGATTTTCTTTAATTTAACTCCATCTTTGAATGTGATTCCATAAGTGAGAACGGGATGAAAGTTTCCAGGATTTATTAGAATCTCCTCAGTAATTGTACTTAATAAGTGTGATAGAGATATATCTTCTTTGAAATTAAAATTAATATATAGGGATAATTTACACTTAGACCAATTATTTTGTTTTATTTGGAAAGGATATTAATTAGGACAAAAATGTTATAGAACTCTGAAAAAGCTCTGGTTTGTATTTTCTTCTTTTGTGACTCCAAAACAATTTTTAAAGAGCATAATAGTAAATTTGTGGCATATGAAACAGCATTTATATTTTTCAATGAACTTATTTATTTATATTCACGTGATCTCATTCAATCCAGTTGTTTGCAGAAGCAGATTGGTTGTTCTTGACCAGTGCTCTTACACCACATGAATGACCACTCTTTCATATGAAGAAGAAAAACTTGCTGTAGTTGTGGCACATTGCAAAATTTTATATTTTTATGGGCCTAATTTCATAATTAGGAAGTAAAAATAAAAACAGCAGATGGGAGAGAGAACGAAGACAGCAGACTTCAGCAGCATCTCTTGGATGGCTGGACGAGCAGATTGTAGGGAACTGGAAAACAGCGACCAAATTGCCAACGATGAAGTCACCAATCAGTCATAATCAACTGACTGTCAAACCACAACCCTGTTCAGATTTCTCATGGACCTCAGTCCCTTTCTTATTTTTGTGAATGAAATACCAACCAGGAAAAATTTTTTAGTAAAATAGACCACAGATTAAATATTTAGAAATTCTTCTTTACTCCAATGCTTTTTTGTGTCTTTACTCTCTTGTCTGTACAATTCAAATGATTCTTACATAATATGACAAGAAATCAAATGTTTATAGTTTGAAGAAAACTAAACTCCTTCCTTGTTTACTATATATTTTATATAGTACAAATAAATTATTAGTATCCTATTTTAATGTGATATGTGATTCACATATTACTGGAATAAAGGAAAAAATTGAGTTATTTCAGCTAAAGAAGGTTACTACTAAGGAATGTATAAAGGAATGAAGGGTAACAAGGCATAGCCCATTGCTTGATCCTAAGATTCACATCTTACTCCTTTAAACTATGTTTAAGAAATATTTTAAATCATTTATTTAACAATATAATTTTGTTACTAAGTATACTAGGCAGAGCACTCTTCTAGGTTCATAAAATCTCAATCAAAAAAAATCTGGAACAAAAACTGCAAAAGGCAAAGTCATTTAAATAGTTGTGGATGAATGCAAAAAAATAACTCAAATTCCTATTGTTAAACTAAATGTGAGCAGATGGCCAGGGACATGTAGGAACATGGCAACTCCCAGAGGAGAGTTGTTGATGAAATGGCAGGAATGGCGCCTCTGAGAAGAGGCACGTTAGCCTTAGAAGTATGGAAGTGAGGCAGACAGCAAATCAGTGAATTCTATATATTCAAAGCGAATTCAGGAAAATTTACTGAAGACGTAGGTATTGTCAAAGTGACTAGAGAAAGGAGAATACCCATTCTTCCTCCATTAGGTATTAAAAATGATAATATTAATAATCAAAACAATAGCTACTATATATCTAGTTTATTTAAATTTTGCAATAACTGTATAAATTGGTGTCATTCTCCAGTTTCACTGATGAAAAAAATGTATATATTTTGTGTGGTCAAGCCATGTGTCAAAAATTATGGAGCTAATAAATTACAGATTTCAACCTACCTCGAAGACTTTCCCTTTGATCAATCTAATGCTTCCTAAGTGAAGATATACAACCATTCTTTGGAGATTGCTACAGAGTTAGGTTAAACCCATGGTAGATGAATAGAGATAGATACTACAGCAGGCTAATAAACATGGGGTGAGAGAAAGGTGAATTGTAAGGGGCAGAAAATATGACATGAGTTCCACTATTTTTTGTGGAACTTTTTTTTTTTTTTCTGAGGTGGAGTCTCACCCTGTCGTCCAGGTGAGAGTGCAGTTCTACATTCACAGGCACCCTAGCATCATCAACCTGCCAGCGATCCTTCTGCCTCAACCTTCCAAGAAGCTAGAACTACAGGCACACACTACTATACCCAGCTAATTTTTGATTTATTGTAGAGATGAGCGCTCACCAAGTTGCCTGGGCTGGTCTCGAACCCGCAGTTTCAGGCAATCCACTCACCTTGGCCTCCCAAAGTGCTGGGATTACAGGCTGAGTCGCCAAGCCTGCGGCCTCATTTTTTAAAAACTGTTGAACAGATGATTAGTTTTTATCTAAAAAAAGAGTCACTTATCTGAAATTTAAAAACATTTTTAAAAAAGCAAAGCAAACACAAAGAAATCCCACAAAACACTATCTTCACTTCCTTGTACGCTAGAATTGTCTTTAATGTGTTAGCAACACTACTACATTTCTACATTTCCTTTTCAATAACCTACCACCTCGGCAATGCCTATTGCCTCTCGCCATGGCAACAAACTCCTTCATTAGTGTTCTCTATAATGCAAAGTCCCTCCAAAAATATTTTCAAAGAGTGTACCATATTAAATGCAAACTGTATTCTTATTTGGAATATTAAAAATTACCTAGAATTTTATTTGCTTATAGTGAATGATCTAGATTATATGCAACAAAATGAAAGCATTCCCTTGGATAATTAAATGTTTTCATTCAATTATCTGATTTAGCTAACAACCTTGGAAAGAAATATTTCTGCAATACCCACAGAAGAAATGTGCTAAAAGTGTCCAATGAATAAATAAATGGCTGAATAAATGTATTTAAAAAGGAAATACTAATTTTATTATCCTCTTCAAGCATACTTGACAATACATACTTCCCTTGATTAATAAAAGCTGTATATTGCAAAACTATTTGTTAATTTGAAAAACTGTTTTTATTTTATTGCATGATAGGTATGAAATTATAACGATCTCAACTGCAAAAAAAACCTATTGTCATCTTCAGATAAATTAATAAAAGCATACCATAATCTAGCAAAGGAGGAGATTATTTCATTTTTTTTCTGTGCCAATCAGACATAATATAGTGTTTCAAGCAATATTTGAGCTCAAACTTGATTTCACAGAAATTTTCTACCTGGTGTAAAAAAAAAAAAAAATACAGGAAGAGATAAATGAAAATGATTGAAAAACACCTATTGAAATTACTTACAAAAAAAAGGATGTAATACATGCAATAGACATCTTACTCGTCTGTGTCTCATTCTGGGTGGTGGAGGGGAGGGAAGGGTAAAGAATGAAGTAAATTTTAGGACTCCCTGAAGCACAATTTACAAATAATAATAATAATAATAATAATAATAAACGACATATTTCCAAGTGGGGAAATCAAATTATCAATGCTTTGCATTTAGAAAAATATATTGGTTTGTGACTAATTCATTTTAAGAAGAGATATTTTTAAAGTCAAGTACTTAAAAGGAGAAGTTATCACAATAATGCAGATTTCAAAATCTTTTCCTAAGAGCATGTATTCAAAGGATTTCAGAACTGTTGGTGAGGAAATGAGGGGAAAGGTAGAGTCATGCTAGTTTCTGTTTAACTGTGAAATGAAAAATATACTGACAATCTGAGCTATCAATTTCTATAAAGCATTAATTAGTGTTCATTTCAATATTGTAATGCCTTGCCAAATTTATTTTAAATATTAGCAGGTCAGTAATCATCGAGCGAATGGATTAAAGTGTGTGTTTAGAGTAAATGGATTGTAAGTGAAAAATGAATATCTGACAAACACTTCTCTACATCTAAAGGGTAGAGATGTTAGTACTGATTCGGATTTTTCAGTTCAGTCTGGGCTTCGAGTGTGTCAGCTCAATGGGCCAGTCAAGCTCCAGAGAGTGGTCCAAAAGCTGGTAAGCCTAACTCCGGAAGTGTCAGCTCTAATGGGCTGGCAAGCCAAGCCCTGAGAATGCTGCGATTCAGAGGTGGAGGGGAGGGGGCGATGCTGGCAAGCCAAGCCCTGAGAGTGTTGCTGGTTCCGGGAGCTGGCAGGCCTAGCCCCCTGGGTGTCTCAGCTTCGGAGTCTCGCCTTCTTCTGGCCGCTCTCTGGGTTCAGCCAGCCCCGTTGGCTGGCAAGTCAGCCTCTGGAGTGCATGATTTCTCGACTCCGATAATCTTCTGCAGCTCTTCAGGTCTCAGCTCTTCAGGGTTGAGGTTATCTTATGACCAGGAAGGACGAGGGGCATGGATGGACAGCGGGAAAGTGAGTAAGCAGGACTTATTGAGGGGACAGAGAAGCTCCCATGGTGGGTGGAAGAGTGCCCATCTGAGGCCAAAAACCTGGTGCTTATGTAGCCCTGAGTCCAGGTCGATTGGCTAGCACTAGCTGTGAGCTGTAGCTGTTCTGATTGGTCAGTATTACGGACCTATTGACAGGAGGTAGGAGCCTAATGGTGAGCTGACTGGTTGCTTTTCGATCCCAGCAGCAGCTCTAGCTTGTTTACCAAAGCTGAGCCTGAGAGTCCTGCCAGGAATTCACTACCTTATTACCAGAGGACCCCTCTGTCTGCCCGCCTAGCCTTTTTCTAGCTATCTCCTGTTTCGGTATGTGAACCAATTTAAACTCAGCTGGAAAAGTTTTTAAAGCTGGTCCTCAGCTGTATCTTAATAAGTAAATAATTGTGGTTGTTTCGCTCTAGATAGGATTAAAACCGTGGCTATAATGAATTTGCAGGGTAGCAAAGATGCTTATTTTTAAGATAAAAATTTCTATTTCTGAAATTTACTTGGATCTTTGTTTTTATTTTTTTATTTTTTGAGTTGGAGTCTCACTGTCACCCAGACTGGGAGCGGCCACCGCAGCCTCGACCTGCTGGACTCTGGCGATCCTTCCGTCTCAGCTTTCCAAGTAGCTGGAACTACAGGCGCGGGCTACCACGCCCGAGTAATTTTTTGATTTATTGTAGAGATGGGGGGTCTCTCCAAGTTGCCCAGGCGGGTCTCGAACCTGAGGGCTCAGGCAATCCACTCACCTCAGTCTCCCAAAGTACGGGATTACAGGCTGAGCCACCGAGCCCGGCTGGATCTTTAAAGTTAGTAAAACTTTATAAAATTGGAATAAGCTTCACAACATGTGAAAAAGATGCCACCGGGGTTTTCATAAAAGTTAAGTTTTATTCATTTATTTACTCAGTCAATAAAGTTCCTAGGAATCTACCATGTGTTGGGCTCAATGGATCATTTTAGATATAATAAAAGGAACTGCTCTGTCTTCCAGGTACTCAGGGATAAAAAGTTGCTTAGTTATCTTCAAAAATTATAGGAAACGGATGCTATCAAGAATAAACTTTGGATGGAGGTATTATAACCCATAGAGAATGCACCAAAGTTTACTAGGACAGATTAGCTAAGGCTCTTCAGAGATGACAACACTTAAAGTAAGAACCCAACCACAAGGAATTGGTGTACCAGGTGAACAGTTAGAGAATGGGAAGTCCATTAGGGGTTGGGATGAGAGGTGATTGCTCTCTATTCCTAGCGATGGATAAGAAATATGACTTTTCGGCCGGGCTCGGTGGCTCAGCCCGTAATCCCACGCTTTGGGAGGCCGAGGTGAGTGGATTGCCTGAGCCCCTGGGTTCGAGACCCGCCTGGGCAACTTGGCGAGACCTCATCTCTACAATAAAAATCAAAAAATTAGCCGGGCATGGTAGCACGCGCCCGTAGTTCCAGCTACTTGGAAGGCTGGGGCGGAAGGATCGCCGGAGCCCCGCAGGTCGAGGCTGCGGTGGCCGGGAGCCGCCACTGCACTCCAGTCTGGGTGACAGAGTAAAGACTCCAACTCAAAACACAAAAGAAAAAGAAAGAAAGACATATGGCTTTTCTGGGATGTAAAGCAAAGGAGAGGAGAGCAGGAATGTGTGTATGTTGAAGGGACGTAAATGACCATGTTGTGAAAGACTGGATGTCGTGCTCAGATGTTTGTACACATACTATTATAACAAAAAGGCAAGGAATGATTTTAATCATGGCAACGACGTAGCCAGATGTGTGTTTCACAAAAACTGCACATAGCAAGGATAGTGGCCAGATCACAAAGAGTAGGTCTGGAGACAGTAAACTTGCTAGAAAGCCCTGCCAATATTCTGAATGAGGAATGAACCAAGACAGGGCAGGCCTATTAGTTTCAGTTTCGATTATTGTTGTTATCAATATAATGACAAGTTTGTGGAGCTATGAAATCATTTCTACTATGTCTTCTCTAAATAGCAAGTTGTGGCAATCACACTAAAGAAAAATTAAAATATAGTCTCATTTTAGCTGTGACCATGTGGAAGTTGGTTTAGTTTTCTAAAGGTGATGTGCTCAGTGTTCATTATGGGGTAGGAGAAAACATAATTACATTAATCCAACAGACACAGAGTCTCTCCTCAGAGATCAGTCAGTACACTTTGACAAGATAATAATACCCCTTTGTTCCTTATAATCTTTTTTCTCACTAGATTGAGTTTCTTTAATTTTGCCAATTCCAGATGCTCATTCCACATTGCTATGTACTGCTCTATTTTTTTAAAAAGTGTATTCAAAGTTTTTGAATATCCTTCCTTAAAGTTTTTTGTAACTCTCAACTCTCCTTATTCATCCTCCAAACATTCTAATTTTCATAACCATCATTAATTCAGCCTATTTCTTTCTTTTCATAGATCTGTTTTCATTAAGCAAAATGAGTCTTTTTCCTAATCATGTGTTATGTTGGCTAAGTCAACTAGAATATGTGCTGCTCCCTTTTCTGGTAAAATACCATTTATGTTTAGCGTTTATAGTCTAGCCATAAAACTTATCAGAGGGAGGAGATACTCTGAATTTATCTCTACGTTTTTATCTTTAAATTGCTATCAATAAGATTAAGTCCCAGTCTAGATTCAGTACTATTTAATTTCCTGGTTTTTTTTCATTTTATAACTCTACTACACATAAATTTATTAAATGGTGATTAAAGATATCCTAATTATAATAGATCATGTAGAAATATCTATTTTATATCAACTGAGAAGATAATTATAAAATATATGAATATATTAGTTAATATGCATTTATCATGAAATAGTACATTCTAAAGTGATATTTATAGATTCTTCTTAAGATTCTAGAGAGATGGTTCACAAATTTCTCTAAAGTTTATATCTTCTAAGTATTTCTTGACTGAATATTTGCTTTTTTTTATCATGCTGACCTTACAGCCTCTCAGAAAGAAAGTATGGTTTTAAATATATCATCTTTGTATCACTTTCTCATCATTTAATATGACTATGGTAATAGACCAACTGCATGGAAAGTACTTCAAGAAAGGATAACATGTTATTTGTTCTTGGAAGACCTAAAATAACAGAGACAAATGTTACCCCACAATGATTTGCACAATAAAAATGGGAAAGAATAATAAGAAAAGAAGTGTACAAGTGGATGAAGAAAAATTATTAGATAATGACTATTCTCTGAGACACTGACACCACTATTTACTAGCACTTCATAACCTAGTTTCATCCTTAGTGCAAAGACTTTTTTGGGAATCTTTTATTTATATTCATTACTTATGTAAATAATAATGGTTTCATTGGTTAAAAGAGTAAGATACTACTATATAAACTCATGAGGAATATTTATAAGTTAAATTACAACATCTATATACATTTTTACCTAAGTGTATAGTAATTTAAATATCTACTATCTGTGTATAGATAGATCATTGAAGAATTATCATTTTATTTATTTTACTGATTATGAGTAGACTAAGTAACATGAATTAAAAGGCCTATAATTTCTTTTTTTTTTGAGTTGGAGTCTCACTCTGTCACCCAGACTGGAGTGCAGTAGCCGCTCCTGGCCACCGCAGCCTCGACCTGCTGGGCTCCGGCGATCCTTCCACCTCAGCCTTCCAAGTAGCCAGAATTACAGGCATGCGCTACCACGCCCGGCTGATTTTTTGATTTATTGCAGAGATGAGGTCTTGCTGCCCAGGCGGGTCTCGAACCCTCGAGGTCTATAATTTCTATGTGATACTTAATTTTCCAATTTTAAAACCTATGAATATTTGTTAAGTGTGGTGCACATCGGTTTTAAAAATACTTTCCTATATAAAATGATTAAAAGGTGCTCTAAAATATCTCTTATTGCAATGAGCTTATGTCAAGAGTATATTCAAAATAGGTCAGGCTCAGGCCTATAGTCTCAGCACTTTGAGAGGTTAAGGAGGGTGACTGTTTGAGCCTGGGAATTTGAGACTAGTCTAGGAAACATAGTGAGACTTTGTCTCTACACAAAAATGAAAAAAAGTAGCTGGGCATGGTGGTACGCACTTGTACTTAGGTACAAGTGGCACCTCCAACTACTTAGGAGGTTGACAAGGAAGGATAGCTTGAACCCAGGAGTTTGAGTCTATGAGAGCCATTATCCTGGTTCTGCACTCTGGCCTGGTGACAGAGTGAAACCCTGACTCAAAAGAAGAAAAAAAAAAAGAATATATGCAAGAATACTTATTAGTAAATTTTCTTAAACCTAATTTCCTACATTATATGAGATTTCAAAACATACATATTTTTCAATTTTTCCTGACTTTACTAATTTCATAATTTGCCAAATTATATATTTTATAAACTTTGTATTTTTTGAATCATTAAATGTACTAGAATATCTTTCAAGTGTTAACTTTCCAAACATGGAGTCTTTATTAGTTTTCACAACTTCTAAACTAAGCTGGGAACTACATTTTTTTTCATTACTTTGGTGCTGTCTAATATGTGGCATTATGCATGTTTTTATAGCATTCTTGAGGATTTTTAATCAATTTCTGACATGTTTCCTAGCAACAGACTAAATTCTTTGCGGAAAGAACATTTTTGAAGGAGGATGGGAGGGGAGTTGTTTATGGAGGGCAATCAGACACAGGGTGGTCTTTTCGCTGTGATTTTTTAAAAAATGTAGATATCTACTTATTAAAATTAAAGTCTCAGAAAGATCTGTGTACTTGCTTGTTTGTTGTTTGATGTAATAAATTACAGTTTATGTAAAGCACTTTGAACAATGCTTGATATAGAGCATGGTAAAAGCTCAAAAAATAATAGCTAGAAATGAGATGAAATAAAGCTGAATATTTTTTCTCATGAAGTTAAATTTTTAACATGAAAAACATAAATTTGAGTGTTAAATAGTCTATATTCAAATTCATATTACTTATAACACAGTTTAAGAAGAAAATGTTCACAGAATACTGTCTCATTCACCAAAAGTAATGTTTCCCACTATCACTGAACAAATAAAAAAGTAAAAAAATAAAATAAAATAGAGTAAAATACCCATTTTGCAACTAGAATTGCAATGTACATTTTAAAGTCGTATAGTGCTTGCTCATCCTGTTAAAGGAAAACATGGCTATTTTCTCTATGCTTTAACTTAATTTCAAAGATGGTTGTTCTTGTGCTTTGGTGATTTGAAGGAGCTTTGAAAGTTAAGAATAGAAGCACAAATATTTAAGACAAAGAAAAAATTTGCAGGTAATTGCAGAGTCTATTAAAGCCTTAATTAAAGGGCACTAGGAAAGCGAATTAGCACTCTGAGATTTTAATCAAACTGCTATTTCAACCAATTTATTAATTGACTTCAGGATTAGGTTGTAATGTGCACTGTTAAGATATATGTGCGTGATCTGAAAACCCTAAGACTGTGTACATTCTTATTTCAGGAACTACCAAGTTGAAATGTGTATTTAGAAGTGATCTCCTAGTTTTACAGGGATAATTGCAGACCTTGTAATAAGCATTGATTATTTTATGCCTACAATAGCTATGTCTAAATAT
>NW_007247423.1:28706-47934 GCF_000164805.1 Carlito syrichta
GATACTTGTTGAGTGGTTGAGTACTAATAGACATCATCTGATTCATTTAAAGACAAAATTTAGCCAGGTCACATTCTTAACTCAAAATATAGTTTAATTTTAAGACAATTATTAGATAATTGGATGCAAATACAATTGATTTCAAACATCTTCATGATGTTTGTAGTAAATCCAAGAAGCATTGTCAAAAAATAAAAATAATCTTATACATTTCAATCTGAACATTAATTACAGCTTATCTTATCTTGAATGCTTCAATCAATCAATTATCCTTCTGTATTTTTGGATATACAATATCAAAGGTGGAGAGCAACAGTCTTCCATTGTCTTCTTCATAGGAATGTATTTAGAATAAATTTATTACCTTCTTTAGAGTGAAATGGATTTCCATCTAACTGGAAATAGGTTATGGATTACTTTACCTGAAGTAAAAAAGGGGCAAACTCAATTTCCTTCTAAGTTTCTTTTCTACTGAATGATTTTTAAACAATAGCTAATGTTCTCATTCCACTAGGCAAACGGGAAAAGCCATACTCCTTTATCTTAAATATAGTTTTTTGAATTCATTATGTGTTTTAAAAAGTCTTTGGAAAAAAAACCCAAAGACAATTATAAATTTTCTAGTGTTTAGGCTCTTTCATCTTTAGCAACAAGAGTAGTGCCAGTCCAGAAATCTCTGTGGTGAGATTAGCCATTTAGGGCCTCTGTAAGTAGCAGCAAAGTTAATTGTTTCCTTTTCTTTTTTTTTCTTTTTGATGAATATACATAAAGGCTTATTATTGATAAGCATATTGATCATGGATTTGTATTTTCTGTATGTCTAATGCTTTGATATCTGGGACCTTGCTGATTCTGGAGATATTGCCTCTCCTGGGGGTTGCTAATTCCACACTTACAAGTGTTCCGTTCATATACAAACCAACCAACTCAGAGGTCACACCTCAACCACCTTTTTATGAGACAATCACAAGGCTCTTACAATTTGGCCCACCGTCCCTTTGCCCCAATCATCTCAGGACTAGGTCCTAGACTACAAGAGACACCACTTACACCCTAGAGTCTGCTAAAATTATTCAAACTAGCCAGTTCTAAGACTGCTTATCCTACCTTGCTGTTCCTTGGTTCCAGCATTGATTACCAAAAAAAAAAAAAAAAAAAACCTCTGGCCTATGTGGTTCCCTACTTCCTCTGACTACTGACCCATCCTGGTGCATTCCTGTGTGGCTTCCACATGCCACCTCCTCTTGGGCACCATGAGTAACAAACTATCTTTTCAATGACAATCTAATTTTTTCAACAGATCCCCTAGTCTGGATAATAATAAAATCTACATTTTAAAACAATATGCGTAAGTGGTTGTGCTATTAATAGAACAGATACATCTTACCACTTCTAGGTATGGTATGACATTCTAGTCATACCTAAGAGTAAAGTTTAGAAGTTTTGCTTTAAGTAAACATCTTTATTAGCTTTATGCCTTCTAACAATCCTTCAAACAGCTATAATATTTGCTACCAATAAATTTAGTTTATGTATGCCCCAGCAACTCAGGGTGTACCTGGTTAGTGGAAGCGTAATGAAAATTCTCTTTACCTCTACATTTCACAGCAAGCAACCTTTTGCAGGGTCTTCCCTTAAGAATTAAAGGCTCTTTCATGTCCACTCATATGGATATATGGTTGAGATGCCCAGATCCACTGAGTATATACATACATACATACATACATACATACATACATACATATATGTGTGTATATATATACATATATATGTACACATATACATACAGATGCTTTAACTTAACATCTTTGCATCTTTGCTATAAAAATAACATATTTGAAAACAACTTATAGACTTCCTTTCTGTGATCATTCTTTGGCATTCAAAGTAAACCTATTCTATTTCAATTTCACTTTACTATTCTAAAAATTACGCTTTTTCTATCCAATTCTACAACCTTTCTATTTTTAAGGCTGTACTTGATCCAACCATATTCAGTTGTGGATTTCTAATAAGATGTAGATTTTTCACCATCTCAGTGTGCCTTCACACAGGCCATCATAACAAAATATGTAATAAAACTTAATAAAGTAGTCATCCTGGTCTAGGCTATTTTATATTTTATCTTTTCAATAGGTTTAAGTTTAAGACATGATTGACACTGGCAAATTGCTGGCATTGATGGATATATAAATCATTAATGGGTTATTTTATGTACTTTTATAGCCACCATTTCTCTTCATCATCACTAACTCACTGCAAGGCCATTAGTTTCCATATAGCCAGTTAAATAAATAAAACTCCATGTATTTGAATGGATCAATATTATTGATTTATCAAGTAAGATTGATATGTTGTACATAATGAGTCCACAAATGTTTCAAGACTAATATATTATGAAAATAATTGTCCATCATCAGTAGTTTTATTAAATAGCACAATAATAATCAACCAACTACCTATTGATAGTGAACTGAAAATTGCTACTTCACTTTAAACATCTTCATCTAATGATTAATCAATTTTTAAATTGTCTTAATTCAACTTTCTCAGTATCTCTTGTTGTAATCCTCCCTCAATGCAATTGCTTTCTAGGTAGTTACTTATATTATCATCTCTTTTTTTTTTTTTTTTTTTTTTTTGAGTTGGAGTCTCACTCTGTTGCCCAGACTGGGGTGCAGTGGCCACTCCCGGCCACCACAGCCTCAACCTGCTGAGCTCCGGCGATCCTTCCGCCTCAGCCTTCCAAGTAGCCGGGATTACAGCACGCGCTACCATGCCCGGCTAATTTTTTGATTTTATTGTAGAGATGAGGTCTCGCCTGCCCAGGTGGGTCTCGAACCCGTAGGCTCAGGCAATCCACTCACCTCAGCCTCCCAAAGCCTGGAGATTACAGGCTGAGCCACCAAGCCTGGCATATTCTCTTCTCTTAATAAATTATCCTTCACAGTGCTGCCAGAGAAATTGGGCTAATATGTAGTGAAGAGTAAATTTGTCCCATACTCAGTATTCTTAACTTATTTTATTTACAGGGTTATGTGTCAACTTTTTAACAAGATATAAATGGCCTTTCCAAATCCATGGCTTGTCAACTTCTTATACAATATTTTCCAACAATATTAGACTATTGCAGATTTCCAGACATGGCATGCTCCTTTAAGTCTCTTGCACATATTATTTTCCCTTTTTAAAAATGGTTTTCTCACCTATCATTGACTCACAAAACCTTTCATGACATTTTTGCTGACTTCTCAGGACACATGTGGATATTCTTTATGGTTTCATCATACTTGTGTATGCTGAATGATAAGTATTGTTGTTATTTTTTCCTTATAATTGCCTTGCTTGTAGGTTACATTCTTCGTACATATAGGAAATATATATTCTCAAACATGTAGTTTAGATGCTATTTCATGTATGCAACATGCTCTTAATATATGAAGTCATCTATTTCAAATAGGTGAATGGTTGAGTTTACATAGACCCCCGGAAGAATCATAGTGATGGACAAGGTTGGATAGAATGTTCTATCTCGACCGGGCTTGGTGGCTCAGACTGTAATCCCAGCATTTTGGGAGGCCAAGGCGAGTGGATTGCCTGGCGGGTTCGAGATCCTCCTGGCCAATTTGGCGAGTCCTCGTCTCTACAGTAAATCAAAAAAATTAGCCGGGCCTGGTAGCATGTGCCTATAGTTCCAGCTCCTTGGAAGTCTGAGGTAGAGGCTGTGGTGGCCGGGAGTGTGCCACTGCACTCCAGTCTGGATGACAGAGTGAGACTCCAACTCAAAAAAAAAAAAAAAAAGTTCTAGTTTTTTAAGTCAGATACACTGCTATTTAAATAAATTGTAAGATAAAATGGTTTTTGAACCTCAGAGCTTCAGAATAAATGTATTAAAAAGTCTTCCCTAGAACACCACTAGAAAAGCAAACAAACAAAAAACCAATGGATTGAGTAATACAGTATGGAAGAATATCATCT
Organism: Carlito syrichta; assembly: GCF_000164805.1. Lineage (NCBI taxonomy): Eukaryota > Metazoa > Chordata > Mammalia > Primates > Tarsiidae > Carlito > Carlito syrichta. Next base: position 32,685 of record NW_007247423.1, read on the forward strand.
TGACAGAGTCTTTTAACATCTCAGAAAAGGAGCTCTTGGGAGGACATTTTTAGTGTTTTAGGTCCTGAGTTGGCTCGTTGACTTCAAGGTGTGTCCTGAAAGACGTGGAACTGTTGGAATTGGGTAGAGTTTATGACACAAAAGCTTTGGATTGGTGAGCACAGAGAAAGGAAGGTCTTGAAGCACCTCTTGATGAGAAAGTTGTTTGCCCTTATAAATAATCTGTAGTTGTTTTAGAGTCTTCTCTTCCAAAAGCAGGTATTTCATAGAGCAAGCAGCAGGTTCACAGCAATGCTTAACATACATACAGAAATGTGTATCCAGCCTCAACATTGCCTAAACTAAGGATAGAAATTGCCTTTTTTAAATTCACAATGGCTTTTCATAATTTGTATCCTCAGTGTCTATCACAGTACCTGGCACATGGAAAGATTTACATATTTTACATGTTTTAATTTATTCTAACTTGAAGAGTTTAAGGCATAGAAATTTTGCCTGGATCACAATGTTCTTTTTTATGAAGACAGGATTGGCATCATGAAAATATTTGAAATAAAACAACATTCCCTATAAAACCCATCATAGTCTCTGTTTAGCACTTTCCTCAACCTCTTACGTCTCCCTCTGGCATCTACTCTTTATCTCACTTTCTCTCAACTCTGTACCATCTCCTCAACACCACCTATCACTAGTTTATGGATTCTATTCAACATGTAATGAAGTCAATCTTCATTTTAGTTAGACATTTTCAATACAAATTTAGTGATATATTTCACTGTAAAACTCAAGAAATTTAGAAACGTATAATATTAAATTGCCAGAAACTTATTTTTTACCCTTTACCTATTAACATACACCTTGCATATAAATAGACATGTCCTTGACTGCCTGGAAATAATTGGGATATCCACATGCCAGCCATCATAAGAAATCTTGGAGTCTGTAATGTTCATCCCAGGTATTGGACCATCATCTTGTGCATTGCATTTTCAAACACAAAAACACAATGTAACTAAATTCAATAAAAAAATTATTATACATCATCCATATGAAAGGCAATCTGTTATAGTTCAGAGAGTTAACATAAATAAAATATTTTTTTCTTTCACATTTTTACTGTGCTAAAATATATGTAACATAAGATTCACCATTTCAACCATTTAACAGAGAACAGTTCAGTGGTATTAAGAACATTCATATTGTTGTGCAACCATCACCAACATTCATGTCCAGAACTCATCTCATAAATGTGAAACTCAGTCTATAATCATGAAAAAATAACCGCATATTCCCTCTCTTCCCAGCCTCTGACAACTACCATTCTACTGGTTGTCTCTCTGATTTTGACTATTCTAATGAACTTATAAAAGTGGAATCATACAGTACTTATTCTTTGGTGAGTGGCTTATTTCACTTAGCCTGATGTCCTCAAGGTTCACCTATACTGTAGCATATCAGAATTACCTTCCTTTTCATGGCTGAATAACAATCCATTTTCTAAACCATTCAACCGTAAAATTAACATTCTTAAGCTGATATGCAATTTTTTAAGGCTCTTTCTTAGCCAGCTAAATATCTTTGATGAGAACTTGTAATTGGTCATTCCAATTGAGTTTGTCATTTTTGTTGCTGCCATGACATCAAATTCCAGCTTCTTCCAATTATGTGATCTCAGCCAAATAGCTAACTCACCACATGCTCCCTTAAATGTTATTGTTTTTTATCTTTTTTGGCTTTTTAAATTATTTTTAATTGATATATAATAATTGTACATATTTATGATGTACAACATGATACTTCAATGCTTATATAGAACATGTAATTATCAAACCAGAGTAATTAACCTATTACTTAGAGCATTTGTCTTTTTGTGTGTGTTTGTTGGGAACATTCTAAATCCATTCTTTTAGCTATTTGAAAATATACACCAAAATTTTAGTTATAGTTACCCTATAGTGCTATAAATCACTAGAACCTTCCAGAGTGGCTTTTATATAGGAAGTCTTTCACCTGCCCTTGGGCTTCAGTGTGCTGATTGAGATGGGTATGGTAACTCTGTTTCTAGATAGGTGCAGTGGTATAGACTCTGTGAAGTTTTTTTCAGCTGTGTTCAACATCAGCAGTAACTACAGGTGCTTCAGTGACCTAGACTGCAGAAGTCTGTGACAGCAACACTGGCAGTGCAAGTTGCTTATTACCTCAGTGTTAAGAACTTTTGGGGGTCTCTTCCCACAATGGGAAGACTTAGTCGAGAGCATTCTTTTTTTTTTTTTTTTTAGTTGGAGTCTCACTCTGTCGCCCAGACTGGAATGCAGTGGCCGCTCCCAGCCACCACAGCCTTGACCTGCTGGGCTCTGGCGAACCTTCTGCCTCAGCCTTCCAAGTAGCTGGAACTACTACGCTACCATGCCCAGCTAATTTTTGATTTGTTGTAGAGATAAGGTCTCGCCAAGTTGCCCAGGTGGGTCTCGAACCCGCAGGCTCAGGCAATTCACTCACCTCAGCCTCCCAAAGGCGTGGGACTACAGGCTGATCCACCGAAGCCCGACTGAGAGAGCATTCTTGATCAGGTCTGACATGGTCTACCAAAATTTGCAGAGGTGTTGGGTTCCAGGTACAAGTGCTCAAAATAGCTGATGAGTCGAGGTCCTAGGCTTAGGGGTCTCATGAGCCTATTGTAGCACCTGGGTCTTGGGGTGCAAGTTTACTTTCTGTGACTGGATTGAAATAAGGTTGCCCACAGAGCCAAGAGCCATGACTGAGACACCCCCCTTGGCAGCATATTCTGGCCCAGGAGGCTGGGTTGTAGTTTTGAGTTTTTACCCCAGGGGGGCTGGACAGAGCAGAGTATTGGCCTGATGCTGGGGAAGAAGAGGTACTCTATCTAGAGGTTTGGTATGGTTGCCACTCTGGAACCTGAGGCAAGAGGGCCCAGTGGCAATCTGGATCCCAGAAGATGAAGCATCAAGTAGTAGTGACTCTATACTCTAGAATGGTGGGGTTTGGCAGTGTCCCAGACTAGCACCAGGTACCGCAGAATTGCAAAGCACAGCTGTGTGTGAGTTCTTGGGGTTGGGAGCAGGGACCAGCACAGCAATGACTCCATTCCCCAGGAAGAGGGGTGACTCAGCAGCTCAGACTATAGGAGTAGTCTGGCTTCAGGGAAACAGCGCCCTACAGTTGTTTGTCCTGTGTGGCAGTGTGTCTCAGCTTAACCACGGCTCTGTTTTCCTGGGATGTAGAGTGCTACGTCAGCTGAGCCCTGGGATATGTAGTTGCTCAGCTCACCCAGAGCATTGAGGCCTCAGGGACTGCAGCTTAGGCATGGGGAATGTGGTTGTCCTGGGCAGTCCAGGCAACATCTCCTAGAATGTAGGGTACAGCTTTGACTTAGGCATTAAAGAGGTGTGACTGCTTTGAGCAGCCAAGGTACACTCCCAAGAGAAAGGATACCACCTCAGCACCAGCCTAAAACGGCAGGGTAAAGGGTAGGTGCAGTGGCCCTAGGGAGAGTGTGACAGCTGCTTACAGCTCAGCTTGGGTAAGTGGGGCCATTGGGCTGGAGTGATTCAGCAGCAGCTTAGCCTCAGGGATGAAGGGGAATTGTACCTTTTCATTCGTGGAACAGGACATAATCCAGCCATAGTTCTAGTGCTAAGATGACATAGAGCAGCAGCCACAGGGTGCAGGGCACAGTGTCAGCTCTTTCCCTGGTGAGAACCCTGCTATGTGGACTCCAGGTAGCTCTCTCAGCTGGGCTTAATGCCTGAGAGGCCTGCAGGGAGCCCTAGCATTGAGGTCTGCAGGTATCCAAGGTACTAATGGGGGTTGTTGGAATTCTCTTATTTATATCCTCATCAGAGAGAGAATTTTGTCCTGGTTCCCAGCTGCTCCCAAGGAGAGATGGGGTGGTAGATGTTCCACATTTCCTTTCCTTCTCTATGTGACCAACCTGAGCTTCTGTATTTACCAAGGTTTCTGTTACTCCTCTGATGCACTCTGGCACTCTCCTTCAGTTATTTTTTGTTAAAATGTAGTTGTTTATTCATTGTTCTGTCTTTGTGAAGTTGATGGGCAGTACAGGCTTCTAGCTGACCATCTGGCTGAAGTCATTTTCCTCCAAATGTTTGGGAACAACTGACTCTATTATGTCATGCACATCAAATAGTCAATTGGGAATGGGCCAAGTTTGTGTTTGTTTTAGGGCAGAGGCTAGAGTGGTGCAGATTTTGAATGGCATCTCTTTAGCTTTACAAGATCTAGAAAATGGAACACGTTGAAAGACATTGATGACATATCCAAATCAGGGAGAGTTAGGCAAGATCCATTTACTTTCTGGTTAGTAGAATATGAGCTTCTGGTTACTTTTTTTCTAGGTGTACCTAGAGGTAGAATTAAACGTCTTTTATGATTGTATAAAATTAACTTTTAAAAATGTATTTGGAGCCGGGCTCGGTGGCTCAGCCTGTAATCCCGCGCCTTTGGGAGGCTGAGGTGAGTGGATTGCCTGAACCCGCAGGTTTGAGACCCGCCTGGGCAGCGAGACCTCATCTCTACAATAAATCAAAAAATCAGCCAGGCGTGGTAGCGCATGCCTGTAATCCCGGCTACTTGGAAGGCTGAGGCGGAAGGATCGCCGGAGCCCAGCAGGTCGAGGCTGCGGTGGCCGGGAGTGGCCACTGCACTCCAGTCTGGACGACAGAGTGAGACTCCAACTCAAAAAAAAAAAACAATGTATTTGGAAGTGTCTGTAGCCTGAACAAACAGACAGAACTTAATTATCTTCTTATGCTGCATATTGTATTCATATTTTGACTGTGCAATTTTCTTCAGTTCAATGACAATAGGCAGGTATTTTTTTTATAGCCTAAAGAGTTTTGATTTCTGCCTCAAATATTAGTTATCTGAATCAACTTTTAAACATTTAAAATTGTCATGTCACTTTTTATAGTCTAGGATAAGGAAATGTTACCTTTTTCATAGTGATGTTATATATTATATGTATATATCGTATTCAGTAAATGCTTAATGTGTGATCAATATTATGATGAGGACTGAAGATGTGATTTGGCAATCAAAAATATTTGGTAATTTTTAGAGAGGAATTTAGTGGAATTATATTGACAAAAGGCATATTGTTGGGTTTATGAAGTAAACACTGCAGTGAGGACACAAGTTTGGCACTGTAGAGCACTTTTTTAGGAAGTTTAGTATTTAAAGGAAAGATATACAATTGAATTGGCGGAAAGACAGACATAGAGAATTTGACTTGAAATGGTCATACTTTTTAAAAAATAGTTTTAAAAAATAGTCATACCTTGAATCTGGGTGGTGACTGCTATAACCAATGAAACATGGTGAAGTTATAGCCCACTGGGTAACATGAGCTAGGTCATAAAAAGCCAGGCAGGCTCTGGCTGGGTCTCCTGGATTGTCATTTTCTGGACATTCACTGTCAGATCCCAGCCACTCAGCTATGAGGTGCCCAGGGCTGCGTGGAAACTCCAGCTGCAGGTGCTACAGTCAACATTTCAGCTGAGCCCAGGCTTTGTGTTCAGGGTGCCAGTCCCTGTGGTAAAAAAACAAAAAATAAACAAAAACCCTTCCAATTCCCTCCACCAGAGTTTCCAATTACCTCCAGGTATCAAGACTTTGCTGAGGTCTCAGACATCCTTGAACAGAGAGAAGTCTTGCTTTTTGTGCCCTATTGTGAATTCCTAACTCATGATATCCACAAGCAAAGTAAAATGGTGGTAGTTTAGACCACTAATTTGGGAGTGGTACTATTTGATATACAGGAATAGATAGATAGAAGGAAAAAAAAAAACGTAAAATCATGAGTTTGAGCTTGTTTGTAAGCCAAGTGAGGAGAAAAAGACAAAAACAAGCAGTCAAAAAACAGCTGTGAGAATGTAATGAGAAGAGAAGAAAAACAAACAATAGAGCAAGGTTCTGGAGTCAACCAGAATGCTGGGGGAAACTGGGAATAAAAAAGTTAGCATACAGACCTCTGGGGCTTTGTAGATGGCTGTCAGAAGAAACTCACAGCAAATCTGTAAACAGCAAGAGTAGAAAAATTATGCAGTGGCAAGTACTTTCTGAGTGTCTAGTATGCTCTACCTATAAATTACAGACACATGTACATACAAACATTTTGTTTTTGTCGCCCACCTTAATATTCTTTATTGTCATGTTCTAGGACTTTCTTGACAATCCTGAGTACATTTAGAAAATCTTTTCAAAAGAAATCTTTTCTAATATCTTATAATTGCTATTCAAGACACTGTTGCATTTGATGTTTTAAAAAATTACAGTTAATGATGCTTGATTCATCATCCACTCATTGCTCCTTCCTCACAGACAGAATAAAATGAGACTGCTGGTGGTTTACGAAGAATATTTGAGAAATGTGGCAAAATCTTGCAGTCAACCATCTGTTCGAGGAGCTGATTCTTTTCATAGAAAACATAAGGCTTATCAACAATTGAAACTTGATTTTTTTTACTTGAAGAGACTGGGTAGTGTCCAGCAAGATACAGCCACTTGCTTTTCTAATGCAGTCTCAAAGCCAATGAAGAAAGCATGGCAGAGAGAGCACTTTAAAATATCTTGTAGATATGAAATAAAAATCATTTTCGACTTTGTCTTATACATGTTTCAAAAAAATCATGCTACCAATAACAATTCAATCTTCTGAGTCTTTGTTCCTATGATGTCTTCTTGAAATAGCTGTAATTGCACATTGCTGTAAACATTTTCAGGTGTTAGCACAAAAACATAGAGATATCAAACATAATATTCAATCCCATAAGTAGGGTTAACAACAATGCAGATAGTTGAAAACAAAATAAAAATAAATATGTAAAGAAAAATGCAAGGTAATTCACTCATTCCTTTTTCTCATTATCTTCTCAGTCTACTAGTGTGTCTTCTACCATCATGTTATTCTCTTTGAGTAATGCCCTCATATTTTTCTCATTTCTGGCAACATCACAATTGAGAGAGTTCACTGTTTTCTTTTACTTGACTTTTTAAACGTAAAAATTATTTGAAAATCTCTTCTTGGATTTCTTCTCCTCTCTGCTTAAAATTGTTCCTTTGAAAATCCCTATCTTTTCCTCTAATTCGGATTGTTATCTCTCTACCAATACTGAAAAGGTTAATATACAGTTCTCAAACTCACATCCAGTAACCTGCAGACCAAATGTGGCTTAGAGACATATTTTGCTTATTCCCCACAGTGAGTTCATTTTATTGAGTTAACTTCCTTATCAATGATTAAAAACTGGGAAGCAATCTAAATGCCTCGCCTGTCTTAGAAAAGAAGGGTCTGCAATTGCAAGGGCACCCATCTGTTAAAGCTGAGTGGCAGCTACCTCCCTTAGAAAGGCATATTTTTTTCCAGTGTGCTACATTCTCATGACTTTTTTGTTTCAAAGGCAGCCTGTTACTTCAGTAGTCCCTGTAAGCATTTGAGTTTGTAAGCCCTGTTCTAATCCATACTTTGAGCGCTAAAGATCTAAGCCTGCATTTCCAGCTGGCAGTCGGACAGCTACATTCCAAACATCTTGCACTGATCCTTCTGCATAAAACTTTCCTGGCTTGTTCTGGTAAAAATTCTCTCAGATATCGAGGCTAGAAGTTGTGTGCTTTTTTTTTTCTTATTTTTTCCTTCTTTCATTGGTATTAACAGTGAGAACAACTCTTAGAGATTCAGTTTCTATAATATATTTTCTCTGCAAGCCCCTCATTACCTCTTACCTAGGAACATTAGGAGCCTCTAAGTGATCTTCCCACAAGAATTACCTTCAAGTATTCCCATTAGATTAGTCTTCCAAATATATAACTTTACTCACACATACCAAACAAACTTTTCAACCTAGAATTCTAGGCTCCACAAGACGAGAACCAATGTATTCTTTTTAGATCAGAGCGTTTTAGAACTTGCATGACCTTAGTGATTAACTAGTTCAGTTCCTCGAAGTGTAGCTGAGCAAACTAGGTCTCGAAGGGCTAAGTGACTCATCCATAATTCAACAGATAATGGCAGTGAGATGAAAACTTAGCTCTCCAGAATAAGTCCTCGGGGCTATATCCACACTCATCAACCAAAGTACTTGTTCTAACCAAGAGACTGATTCCTGGTCTCAATTCTGTTCATCACTACCAAGATCTGAACCAGTACTGTTGAAACTATCTCAAAGGTAACTTCCTCCTTAGAGCTGCTCATCTCATTTGCTTGCTCTGATGATGAGGCATCTCCATATTTTCAAGTGCATTATAAATTACTGTATGCTAGGACACTCACCATATTATTTGCTACATTTGAGTAGTCTGCTTTAACTCTACCTATTACCTTCGGGCAAGCACACTGAAGCAGGGGACTGTATTATTTTATATTATTCTAGCAACTAGCCCAGTCTCTTGAACCTAACAAATTTAAATGCCATTGAACCCCATATCTGGCTTTCTTTTCTCTCTCTCTCTCAACTTGATTTTCCTCTGAGGATGTCTAGTATTTGATCTACTAATTAGAAATTCCTCCCCATGCCCCAGAATGCTTCTCTTCCAAATGGTTCCCATGTGTTTGTTTCACATTGGCAAATGCCGAAGGGTGTATTTTTGTGTTTTTTTTAGCACATAACTGATTTCAATATCCCTTCTCTCCTTTTGGCCTTTAGAAATATAGATCAGGAACTTTAAAAATTTACATTTTCTGTTCCATCAGCAGTTTACAGAGATTTATAAAACATCATCATAGGTCTGAAGGGCTATAGCCAATATAAATTAAGATCAAGAATTGTTCAGCCACATGGCCCTGAGTCTCTGAAACTCTACCTGGGTTGCATGTATGAAAAATCTGTGCTACTTCTCTGGCACTTTCTATTACACCCTAAGAAATAAGCAATTTAATAGTTCCTTAGCTTAATATCTATTACTAAGTAATTTTAATTTTATCAAACTGTTCATTCCAGTTATAGCTCCATGCTGTGTTATAAAATTTAATCAAATATTAATTTGAATTCAGTTCATAACACTTCTAGTTATCTCCTCATAATTAAGTTCTCACTTCAAAAAGAATTGAAAAAAAATATGTACTTATGACTAGAATCACTTGTCTGCTACTTCTTTGTTTTGCTGAAAAAAATTAAGGCTAAATACAATAATGACTTGTCATATATTTAGATATTCAGCTGTGGGTATCTTATATTTTTATTTTAAAATGACTGAAACTGATACAAAATAGTCTTTTCACTTTAATCTATGTTATGATCTTGACATATGCATATACAAAGCCTTATTTGATCATTATATTTAAAATTAAAGTTGTCACAACTATCTTTTCACTTAACATTTAAAAATACTTAACTATGGACACTTTTTATAAATCAAAGTGAACATTATAAACTATTTAAGTAATTGCTTATTTTATTCAAGATTTCCATATCATTTTGCATCTCTTGCAAATGTAATGTGAGGCCTTTTGTCATTATACTCTCTTGTTTCTGAGAGGCCTGATTTTACTTCCTGTTAACTTTCCTACACGCATATTGAAGGGCAGAAACTAAGTTCTCCTACCAATGAACACAATACCTTGAATCTAACTGGTCCCCGAGAAATACCTGTCAAATTACTATTAAACCCCGAGCTCTACCTATCTTTATCTCAATGTTATCTTCCTCTGCTGTTTTCTATTCCTGCTGACCAATTAGAAATGTTCCTCCTCTCTAGAAAAACACACACACACACAAATAAATATGCAATTATAGTTCTTAGGAATATTGTAATTTGTATGCATAGGCTAAATGAATCAAAACGTATTAGATCACATACCTTCAGTTTCTGGCTGAACATAATACAATAGAAACCTAAAATATGCTTACATGGTAGCAGTAACTGTAGGTCTCAGGGATCCAGAAATAAGTAAGACATGGTCCCGATCTTAAGGAGCTCAGAAAATATTGGGCAAAACTAGCCTATGTGTATTATTAAAGAGTGATATGCACAGGTCCCACAACAACACTGTGGAAGGAATGAACACATAACCCAAAAAAGGTCAGAAAATATCACAATGAGAGGATTGGATTTGATATAGGTTTAGAAGCATGCATAGCCATTCAATTGGAGGGAAAACAAACGGTAGAGGAAATCTTTTTAGTCAAGGGAAGATTATTAGCGGAAAAGAGTTATGAGAGAGCAAAAGAATGAGAAGTTTGGCATGATCACAATAGATGATTGAGTGAAATTAAAGGTTGGGCTTGAGAAGTTAGGAGAGCACAAAGCAGCTTGAAACAAAACTTTGTAATATCAGATAGCCAGTGAAGACATATTGAGTATTTTGAATATGGATGGTCATAAATTACAATCTGTATATTCTAGAGTTAGCATAAGAGTTACGTTAGAATGGACAAATGTTAGTCTATGTGGAAAATGAGAACTTGAATCAGGGAGGATTTGTAATGTTTACTTATATGTTAGGTTAGGAATAACCACAACAATAAATATATATATATGTGTGTATTTTTTTGTTTGTTTGTTTTTTGAGTTGGAGTCTCACTCGATCGCCCAGACTGGAGTGCAGTGGCCGCTCCGGCCACCGCAGCCTCGCCTGCAGGGCTCCGGCTATCCTTCCGCCTCAGCCTTTCCAGTAGCCGGAATTACAGGCATGCGCTACCACGCCAGGCTGACTTTTTGATTTATTGTAGAGATGAAGTCTCGCTGCCCAGGCGGGTCTCGAACCCGCGGGCTCAGGCAATCCACTCACCTCAGCCTCCCAAAGGCGCGGGATTACAGGCTGAGCCACCAAGCCCGGCTATAAATATATATTAAAACATTCATAAAATACCCAAATTATTTTATTTTACATCGAGGGATTTTGCTGTTCACCTATGTATAAAAATATTTTCTATATAATCGCCAATATTTTTGATGGTTAGTACACAGTCAACCGTATGTCCTCAAATGAATAGACAGTATAAGTGATAAGTAAATGAGTTAAGTGTCACTATAAGGAATACACTTACTTCCATATGGAGATACTTCTGATACTTCCCAATGATATTAATAGGCACATTGAATGGTAGTCTATTCAATCTTGCTATCTGCCAAATAAGATAGTGTCCAATGGTCCCCTTTCTCATAGTGATTATAACAATGTGGCTTCTTAGTTTCTCCACTCTTTTTTTTTTTTTTGAGTTGGAGTGTCACTCTGTCACCCAGACTGGAGTGCAGTGGCCGCTCCCGGCCACCGCAGCCTCCACCTGCTGGGCTCCGGCGATCCTTCCGCCTCAGCCTTCCAAGTAGCCGAAATTACAGGCATGAGCTACCACACCCGGCTGATTTTTTGATTTATTGTAGAGATGAGGTCTCACTGCCCAGGCGGGTCTCGAACCTGCGGGCTCAGGCAATCCACTCACCTCAGCCTCCCAAAGGCACAGGATTACAGGCTGAGCCACCGAGCCCGGCTAGTTCCTTCACTCTTATTCCTTAATGTGATCCATAATTCATGTCTCTCTGAGGCACTAGAGCTCTGTCTATTGTGACTAAGCTAGAGAAGTTAGAATCCACTTTTGAAAGGAATTTACCTAACGTGGGTGAAAAATTTCTTTGCTTAGTGCCTAAGGGACACTTTCTGCCTAACACTGTAATCTATCTCCAGCCAATAGTAACTCCAGATGGCAAATAAAACAATCACGGGCTTGGCAGACAATATGACATCAAATAACATGAGTAAGAATATTTGACATTTTAACTATGTGCATGTGGACTTTAATAACTTTAAACATTAATGCTAGTTTCTTTCTTTTTTTTTTTTTTGAATTGGAGTCTCACTCTGTCACCCAGACTGGAGTGCAGTGGCACACTCCCGGCCACCGCAGCTAGTTTCTTAATGTTCATTTAATCACTAAAATAAATGTATTTTTAAAATTTTTCAATATTTAGATATGCTATCAATAATGACACTTTTTGCAAAGATAGTGGTAAGAGATAGAAGGCTTATCTTGTTCCCTGAAATCAATTATAATGTAGTCAGGAAACAAAGTTATATATGCATATATTAAATTTAATTACTAATTAAATAATACTTTAAAACTATATTATTAAAAGCTAATTGTTATTTAAGATTAACTAGTTTAATATTAGTTACTAATATATGTCACTGAATACACATGTTTATATATATATATATTTATAACTAAAATTTTAGTTCCCCAGTCTGCCCTCAGGACTAAAGTACTTATTCCCTGGCATTTTGTAGTTGCCCTTGGCTAAAGAATGCTGCCTTACCCAAGGCACTCTCTCTTCCCAGGAGCAGCCTAAACCTAAAAACTGCTTAATGTGGGACTCATCCATTCTATACAACATAGGTCTTTCTATATACTGATCTAAGTATTAAAGGCTGCTTCCTAGTGAACTCAAGCTAAACATAATTTTATAAAGGTACCCATAATATTATTTTAGATGATTAATCCACGTGGCAAGTAGAAGAATAATGTGAAATAATCTTATTTAGAACAATGTTTCCAGAGAAGGTGAATCTTTATAAGTTTTAGATTATCTTGGTGAAGAAAAGATAATTCACTTTTAGTTTATGAAAAGGCATAAAATTGGGGGTGAGCTGAATCTAGTGTGAGGAACAGATTTTGATCAAATCATAGTGGAGGGAGAACCAATGTTTCTCATCTATATTTTTAAAGAACTGAATGATTTTAAGGTGAACCATATAATGTTTAAAGGATATGATGATATGAAGACACAGAATAAATATTATATTCATTTATAAAAAGTTACTCAATATCTGTCATGTTCCAGTATATCTGTTTTTATTCTTTTGTCTGAGAATATAAGAATATATAACATATGAGTCCTTCATTATAAGAATGTGTTATTTACAAGATTCAGTTCATTTGAAGAAAACTTTAATAATTGAATATATCATGTATTTTTTTTGTCTCCAGACCAGATCAGTAAATCACCTGCTAATTTACTACTAAGGCAAATTCTCAGGATCCACTTTAAACCAAATTGCATCAGAAAATCTAGGGAAGAGTCCAGCACTCTATTTGAACAAGATGTCAAGTGCTTTCTAAAGCTTACTAAAGTTTGGGAACAAGGTTTTCAAGAGTAATAATGCATGAAATTTTGAGAACAGTAATTTTGTCACAATTTTTCTTTAGGAAGACAAAAACTAATCTGAACTAAATTCACTCTACATCACTGTGATATGTAACTAAGTTTTTTAAAAAGCTGGATGAAAATAAACTCAAACCACATAATAATGAAAATTCTGTCCTTTAAAAAAAAACTCACAAAGTTCCTATTTAAGTTATAAATGAGAATGCACCTATATAGTATTCACATTACATATTAATTATGCATCACTTAATATATAATATAAGTATGTATTATGTAGAATGTAAATGTATAAAAATTTCTGACACCAATTATGCATATTGTTTTGGGGAAATATAGCTATTTTTTCTGCTTCTCAATTTTTTCATCTGTCAACAACATATTTGGACATCTACTATTCCTTTGAATTTTACAATGAATTATGTGACACAAATTTCATTTCACAATAAAATAATTTCTTTATAACTATGAAATCTATTATAGAAAACATTTAACTTACTCTGCACATTCAAAATACAAAAACAGGCTAAGTGTAGTGCAGTGGCTCATGCCTGTGATCCAAACACTTTGGGAGGTTAAGCTCAGATGTTTGAGACCAGCCTGGGTGACATAGCAAGACCTCATCTCTACCAAGAAAAAAAAAATTTAGCTAGGAGTGGTGGCACATGCCTGTAGTCCCAGCTATTTGGGACATCGAGGCTAAAAGATCCTGAGTCCAAGAGTTCGAGGCTTTAGTAAGCAGTGATTGTGCCATGGCACTCCAGCCTGTGCAACAGAGGACCAACAGCAACAAAAAGTAACATATAACTATTTATATACCCTAAAGCTATTGAAATAAAGAAAAAAATTTACAGATTAGACTTAATGATTTCCCTTTTACTACCACCAAACAAAACAAACAAAAATCCCGATTAATAATAATAGTAGAATACAAAAACAAATCATCAGAGAAATGCAAACTAAAACTACAATGAGATATTATCTTACACCAGTCAGAATGACTATTATTTAAAATACAGGATTGGCCCTGGTGGGAATCTGCCTGGGAAAGGGGGGCACACCTCATCAACAAGGATACCTGCATAATGAACATTTGTATATCTAACCCTTAATTGTACCCGACATCTCTGAAATAAAAAAAATAAAAGTTTAAAAAGGAAAAACCAAAGAACAACAGATGTTGGAGCATATAAGGGTAAAAGGGAAAACTCACATGGTTGATGAAATTATAAGCTAGTTCAACCTCTATGAAAAACAGTATGGAGATTTCTCAAAGAACTAAAAATAGAATTACCATTCAATCTAGCAATCCCACTACTAAGTGCCTATACAAAAGAAAATAAAACATCTTATAAAAAAGATACCTGTCCTCGTATGTACACTGCAACACTATTCACAAAAGCAAATTATGGAACCAACCTAAATGCCCATCAACAATTGACTGGATAAAGAAAATGTGGTATATATCCACCATGGAATAATACATAGCCATAAAAAGTCATGCCCTTTGCAGCAACACAGATGGAGTTGAAGGACACCAGCCTAAGTGAACTAACTCAGAAAACCAAACACCACATATGTGAGCTAAATGGTATCAAAGATGAAAATAATAGACACTGGGGACACTAAAAGGGGGAGCCAGGAAAGAGGACTAAGGTCAGAAGTTACCTATTAGGTATAATGTTCACTCTCTGGGAATGGGTCACCTGAAGCACACTCTTCACCACTATGCAATATGTCCATTTAACAAGCATGCAATTGCACCCCCTGAATTTAAGATAAAAATAAAATAAATTAAAATAAAATAAAATACAAAAACAAGGAGCAACAAAAGCCAAACAAAAAGCAACAAAATAACCTCTTGGCTAATATCATCTCAACCCAATTTTGTATTACAAGGTTCTCTCAGTTTAAGTAATATAAGCAGTTAAAAAAAAAATCCCAGACAGCACAGCTAATCAGAGAAGAAGCAATTGCTGCATTTTGGTTTTTGGTACAATCTCTGATAGCACTAATGGAGATGGCTGTGAGTTCCCTGTGACCCTGGAAGGAACCCTTACTTGGAAGGCTGAGGCAGAAGGATTGCTGGAGCCCAGCAGGTCGAGGCTGCAGTGGC
>NW_007247423.1:47954-62471 GCF_000164805.1 Carlito syrichta
GCTGCAGTGGCCGCTCCCGGCCACTGCACTCCAGTCTGGGCGACAGAGTGAGACTCCAACACACACACACACATAAAATTCTTACCAAAAATGAACAAAACAACCATTTGGGCTAAATCTATCAAGCATGTGTTTCTTGACCACAATTACAATGCCTAGAATTCACCCTGATCTGACATTACTATTATTATAAATTGATAACTTTCATTGTGTGAATGACCAGAGATTAGGTGGAAACAACTTTCCCAATGTATTTTGTAACTTTTAGATATTTAGTAAGTCTGGATTCAAATGACCGAGGAAAATCTTCAAGCTCTTCCAGATAAATACTTTATTGAGGATTATTCCTTGTATTAAATATAGTGTGACATTTGCAATTATAAAAAAGTAATATGTACTTATAAAGTACCCAAATATTCTGTCTGCTTTCATATATCTAGCCTCCCTCATAGTTAATTTGGGGCTATGTACTAGTTCTAGACAATGGCCTGTGAGAAGATGTGAAGTGTATCACTTCTGGTCTAAGGTACAAGATAATAATGAGTTCTCCATGTCTTCTCTTCCTTTGCCCTAGTTACTCTTTGATGTCCTTTCATTAGTATCAAAATAAGGAGAGCATTTGAATTGTTGGGTTACCAGATACAGATTTAGTCTGGATTGTTACCTAACCTACCTATGATTTTGAGAAAGAAATTTATTTTTGATATGATAAGCCACTAAAATTTTAAGATTGATCTGTTTCTGTATTATAGCCTAATATCCTGTCTAATCATCCCAGTCATCCTGAGTGTCTTTCAGTAGTCATTTTTTTTACAAATATCTGTTTTAGTTATTATAATATCTGTATTGACTTTTCCAATATGTTGACCTGAAGGTGGTGATATATGATAACAATACAACTGTAGTTCTTTTTGCACAGATTACTTCAATCCCTTTGAGGCAATTTGAGAACCATTGTTTGAAATAGACACTAACTTAGAATTTTTGTATCACCAATCCCTGATGCAGGGTTCTGATTTTGAGACAGGTTTGTGATGTACTTTGAGAATACATGGAACACTCTGAGACACTTTGAGGTCCCAACACAATCAGTATGTTTTCCTCCTGAAATGATCCATCCTTAAAATGTAATTTGGATTCTTATCTAAGGAACTCACACATTTTTCATAAACGAGAAAGTGCCTGGGTATAGTTTTGCTTTCATTGAAATAACTCTTGGATGTAATACATGTAGTATGATAAAGATATTTTGATTAATATTTATTAAGTCAAAAATATTTATTGAATACCTACAAGATGCCTTGGGAATACAGCAGTAAACAAAATAGACAAAAACTACAATTCCGGACACTCACATTTTATTTGAGAGAAATCAACAGCAAATAATCTCTCTCTCTCTCTCCCCCCACCTCAGAGGTGGTATGTTTTACAAATAAGATATCATCCCCCCCATAAAAAGAAAGAAAAGTGCTACCTGCTATTACTTAGAAAAAGGCAAAATACCTCAAAATAATATATTATTAATGTTTTGCTGGATAAATAAATGACCCATTTTATTTATATATCAACAATATTCCTTTTAAAAGAGACTTTTTAGAATGGGTTAACCTGTGAGTACATTACCCAATGTACCCTCTCTCCCACTGAGTATGAGGTCTCATCTCTTCTAACTCAGGCTGATAAAGTCCCTTTTTTCATAGCTAAGGATCATGAGATCCCTTCAATTCCTGGAAGCTTCGATTCTTAGAAATTTTTCTAAATTTCCTTCCTATTGGGAGAAAAACACCTCAATTTCTCTGAGAATTCTTCTGCATTTTTCCTTCCATGCAGTTTTTATAAAGGGCAAAGGTTTGCTTATAAATCCAAAATGGGTGTGAGACTTTTCTAACACAGGTAACATGGAAATAGCACTGGCCACTTAACTCAAACTGACAATCTGTGTGAGTAGTTTAAAATTCTCAGGTGGTATCTTCACTAGATACTATTCTCTTGCTTATTTTAAACCCCCATCAATAACAAATCCCAGTTAAACACATGTTTTAATATCCATGAGGAGGCATGCCAGGAATGTCTTTAAACATCCATGCTTATAGAAGGGAGCCAAATATCAAGTGGAAAAAATTAAAGCAAACATGACAGAGCATCACCATTTTCTCTCTTGCCTTTTAACTTTGCTCCCCACCCTTTATTTTCCTTTCTTTTGTCTCTCTCTCCTGCCTCAGGAATCTTGACTAGCTTATAAACCTTAAGGGTTGCAAAAACAGTCCTGGGAAAATATAGTTCTGATAGTTATTGTGACCCCAAGCAAAGAGCACAAAAATAGGTTCACCTCCAAGCTTTGAGTTCCATCTCAATTTCAAAAATTGCTGCCTAAGTCAAAAGCATGAAGGCAGCTCCTCAAGTCACTCCTGTCCCATCAAAGTCCTGACTCTGTTTCAATCAGGAAACCACTTCATCCTCACATGCTGTCTGCTGTACATCAGCTGAAAATCCTTTATTTCTATGAGTCATTTATATTTCTTTTGAAAATTCAGGATCAGAGAGTCAGGGTATAGACACTAAAATTTTTAAGGTTTGAAGGTGAATTGATAGGTGTAGCATAAGACTTCAGCACTAAATTATGTTATGCAGTAATATAATTTAATGAATATTTTTATTCTTAGAAAATGTTTCAATTTTGGCTTAGGATCAAAACAAATTGTAATGGCCTGGGTCTAACATTCTTATAGAGGTGTTTGTGGATTTCTGACCCTACCGTTTTATGCATGGCTTTATAGAAGGTTGTATGTGTAATTGTTTCTTAAAGACATGTTATGCTCTGTTAATAATCACAGCTTGAATACTCGGAGAAAATGTATCAATGTTAGGAAATAAAGATATGTCTTTATTATAGTAAGACGATATAACCATTAAGATGGTAAACCAGGAAGAACTTTTTAGTGCTTTTAAGTCTATTACTATGGAACATCTTTTTTTTCAGTAGGCAATCTGAGGGATCAACTGTGGTTTCTATTTGTAGAACCCAAACGTGACAACAGACATTTCAGACAGATTTAGGAAGTTAACTATGGTGTTAGAATATTATATCAGAGATTATAAAAATCTTCAGTTTGATTACAGTTATCTTAGAAACAACGGTAGAATGTCCAATCTAATGTTTCTCTCTGTGTGTGTGTGTGTGTGTGTGTGTGTGTGTGTGTGTGAGTGCACCTGTGTTTGTGTGTGTACGCGCGTGTGCACGCATGCATGCTTGTGCTTATATATTTGTCTTAGGTGTTTGTTATGGCTTAATTTACATAATTTTGAATCTACAAACAGTCCATCAAAACATAATGATATCCCAAGGTGCTTCGAAGGGAAGAGTCAGTAACATTCCTTCCAGAGCTACAAATGTGCTTTTTGAGAAAGATAGAAAAGACAGAAAGAAAGAAAGAGGGAAAATGAGAGAAAGAAGAAAGAAAGAAACATAAAATGATGGAAGGAGAGAACATCTAAATAAGGCTCTCTTGATCGAATAACATATTTCAGGTAGGCTACATTTTTCATAACTTTTAAAATTCTAATGGTTTACTCTACAACAACTACAGACTGATAGATCACTAGAGGTTGATAGCCCACTGATGTATTTTATTTGGTCATTTTGAGATGTTTGTATAAGGTTTTTAAAAAATCAGTGACATTAAGCAAGTTCAATACTTGGCAAGATGCAGACAACTTAGCACATACATACCCATATGGTACTTAAGCAGAGTCCATAACCAGTTATCAGATAGATATAAATCAATTTTAAATTTTGAGTAATTTGAAATACTTGGCATTCTAAAAATCAGTGTCTTAAAAAAAAATTTTTTTAACAACAAATGAGAAAAAGACTATCCAGGAACTAAATTTGTCCAAATTGAAGATATTAACTCAGCAGAAATGGAGTTCACACCCAAACTCAAGTTATGTTTATTTAGTAGAAGGAAGTTAAAGCAAAAACAGAGAGGACATTTGTAAATGTCTTCTTGAAAACTATTAAAAAATCTTTTATCATAAAAGCAAAATGATTGCAAAACTATTTCCAAGTTGCTTTAAGATTAATTTTTTTTTAAAAAGGTGTGACTCATGCAAAATGAATGAGATGAAACTGCTCTAGCCTGACTCAGAGTTACACTCTCAGTGTGAAGTACTGAAAAATACTGCTAAATATACTTGGGTTAGAGAAAAAAATTCAGCAGCTAGTATTATTTCTTTAGAGGGTAGGTGAAGAGATAGAATGGCCATCTGGGAGTAAAATGTCTGAAAAGGGACATTTATCAGTAGAACAGAAGGGCTTTAGATCTGCAATCTGGTTGCTATGTTTGTGGGAAAAGAACCATTTAAAACTTAGACAGCTTTTCTATTTCTTGGGTCTTTTTTACATGAGAAAAATAACTTTGGTTAATATGTTACTCAAAGAAATTGCTGCATCCTATGTGTCTTATGTTCATCTGCACTATGAACTTGCTTGGTTAGATGTCAATGATTAACCTTGAAAGAGAGAATATGTCAGGGAGTAAAATATTTCACCACATTACTATTCCTCTGCTTGTTCATATTGCACACACTAAAGTACACCTACCTCCTTTTCTCACACCACCCCACAATGGCAACTTTCATCTTCTTTTCCTTCTCCCACCATATGGTCCTACCATTGCTTGCAAATTTTTTCAATATGTTCCTAGTCATCTCCTGAAAGGAAGGACTATTTGTCTTGGTTCAGCTTTACTCAATGCGTCTTGGTAATGCAGGCCAGCCAACCTTCACAACTCATTTTCTCATGAAGAGACCAGGTAGGGAATAATGAAATAGGAGAACAAGCATCAATAATATAAACTCTTAAGGTTTCGACACAAGGGAAAATTAAGCTTAAAAGTGTATTTTATGCTATCCATCTATACCAGTCAAGACAGTGTTGTGTTGCTGAGTCTAGACACATAGATCAATGAAACAGAAATCAGGAACAAGTCCATCCAAGTATAATAAACTGATTTTTTTTTTTTTTACAAAGATCACAGGCAATCCAATGGACAAAAGAAAGGTCTTTTCAACAAACAATACTGGAACAATTAGATAGTTAAATACAAAACAAATAATCAAGGAAACAAAGAAATTTTGCCACACACCTAAATTCTTAAACAAAAACTAATGGATCATAACTAGAAGTGTGAAACCAAAATTATAAAATTTCAATAAGAAAACATAGCAAAAAATCTGTGTAACTTTGACCAATTGGGCAAAGAGCGTTTAGATACTATACCATTCAAAAAATGACAATTTATAAAAATAAATGATAAACTGGATTTCATCAAAAATTTTTTTAAAAGCTTTTGCTTGTGAAAAATACTTTCAAGAAAATTTAGAGATAAATAAAAAAACTGGCAGAAAATATTTGCAAAACACTTTTCTGCTAAAGGATTTGTATCCAGAATACATAAAGAACTAACAACTCAATTTTAAAAAATAGCTAAATATACACTTACGACAGAGGATATACAGTAATCTCCCTTTATCTATGGTTTTATTTTCTGTGGTTTCAGTTGTCTTTGGTCAAACACAGTCTGAAAAAAAAATAGAAAATTTCAGACATAAACAGCTTATAAATTTATATTGTGTGCTGTTCTGGATACCATGATGAAATATGGAGCCGTTCACTCCATTCCTCCAGGGAAGTGACTCCTGCCTTTGTCCAAGAATTTCTACTTACCTATAATAAAAAATGGAACCCACTAGATGTTTGAAATTTTTGTTTTAAGACACTGCTAAAATGAACAATTTTATTTAATTAAAAGTTCCATAAAATGGCTACTATAATTTTACATTATCATTAGTAAAATAATGACAATTAGAAAGATAGACATTGAAATTAAAATGTAAACACACGTAAGAAACTAGAATCAGTTGGAGGTGACATAGATTTGAAATGAGAAGAAATCATGAAGGTTGGATGGCAATAGTTGATCAGCTACGCTGCTGGTGTACCGCATGGCTCGGCTCCCACTCTAATGCCTGGCTAGGCGCAATTGAAGAGGATGGTCATTTTGGAGATGTGATCTGTCCTTGAATCATACACTTGCAGACCAAACGACAACAAAACCACAAAGGAAAATTTTTATACATTTTTGATAGCCTAAGTATCTCCTGCAAGTAAAGGAGAACATTGCATTGAAAGAATCTTACTAGTTTTCCAGGATGGAGTGGCCAGTGGATAATATTTAAAGGGGCTTAGGATTTAGGCAAGAGTGGTTTAATATGAACTTTTCTAGGAATGGTGTTGTCTGGGATGGAGAAAATTTGTGATATATCTATTTAGTATTGAATTACACAGCATGAAAAGAGTGAGCCCTAAGTAAATTGATGTTTGAAAAGTAAGTTGCTTGACAAGGGGAGCAATATATTGTCCTGATAGGAGAGATTTTTGCCCAGGAGCAAACTATTTGCCCAGATAAATTGGTTTACAGTAATTTCCTGAAGCAAACAGTTAAGACACATTAATATAGATGGCCTGAATTCTTAGTCCTGACAGTTAAGCTATGTGAAAAAGGTGATCTCAATTCTATATTTAAGGGGAAAAAACAAAGAAAACCAAGACAAAGAAAACCACATGCTTTGAAGCTCTTGTTCATATTCCAGTTTTTCTACTTTCTCAGTATCTAACCATAAACAGATTAATTACCATTGTGAGATCATACATATAATGAATATTATAATATTTATCTTGTATGGGTTTTATCAATATTAACTTAATAATCCATATAAATAATTTACATCAGTATCTGTCATATTGAAATTGCATGTTGAAAACAAATTCCTTCCCTCTTGAGAGAATTAAATCAATAAGATGAGTAGTGAAAATAATATTTAAGTCCCTTGAATACAGGAAATAATACATTTCCTTTTATGTTCACAAGGAAAACTTTCTTTTTTTTTTTAAGCAGGATTTATTAAGAAGACAGAAAAGCTCCCACAGTGGAAGAGGACCTGAGGGGGTTGCCAGGAAAACTTTCTTATGTGTACATTTGAAGTACTCATTAAATTGTGTTGATTGATGACTACCATGTGAGAAAATTTATTAGTCCCCAAACTTACACTGTTTGAAGAATACATTTTTGATAGCTTTATTGATTGAATTTTAATATTTGATTTTATTTATTATTTTTATTTTGAGTAGGGATCTCACTCTGTCATGTAGGATGGAGTGCAGTGGTATGATCACAATGATCATGGCTCACAATGATCACGGCTCACGAGACTTTGATCGCCTGGGTTCAGAAAATCCTTCCACCTCAATATTCTGAGTAGCTGGGACTACAGACATGCACCTCTATGCCTGGCTAATAAATTTTTATTTTTATTGAGAAACATAATAAAATGTACATGCCATAAATACATAGTCTGGTGAGTTTAAGCAGATTTATACAATTGTTCAACCATTACCATGTGTGAGTTTTAGAATGCTTTAATCATTTCCAAAATGGTCTTACTTGTCACTTGTAGTCAATTCCTGCTGCCTCCCATGGCATCTGGCAACCACTCATGTTTTGTCATTGCAAGTTTTATCTTTCCTAAAAATTTCACATAAGTAAATTCATATAGTCTGTAGTAATTTATGTCTGCCTATTTCGACTTAGCATATTTTTGTAAATCATTCATGTTGTTGAATGAGTCTGAAATTTCTCCTTTTTTACTGCTTGGTAGTACCCCACTGTCCAGATACACCACATTATGCTTATCCATTCACACATTGATTGACATTTTAGTAGTGTTTAGCTTTTGTCTGGTAGAAACAATGCTGCTATAAACATACACATACGATTCTTTTTGTGGATATATGTTTCCTATTTCTTGGATATAAACCAAGAAATAAAATTGCTGCATCATATGACAATGGTAAGCTCATCATTTTTTTTTTTTTTTTTGAGTTGGAGTCTTACTCTGTCGCCCAGACTGTAGTGCAGTGGCCGCTCCCGGCCACCGCAGCCTCGACCTGCTGGGCTCCTGCATCCTTCCGCCTCAGCCTTCCGAGTAGCCGGAATTACAGGCACGCGCTACCACGCCCGGCTGATTTTTTGATTTATTGTAGAGATGAGGTCTCGCTGCCCAGGCGGGTCTCGAACCCGCGGGCTCAGGCAATCCACTCACCTCAGCCTCCCAAAAGCGCAGGATGACAGGCTGAGCCACCAAGCCCGGCAGCTCATCATTTTAAGGAGTTGAATAATTGTTTTCCGAAGCAGTTGTACAATTTTATATGTATAAAGGCTCCAGTTTCTCCACATTTTTGAAATTATTTGGCATCATCATTATTTCTAATTTTAGCTACTTAGTGAGTTTATAGTGGTGTCTTACTGTGGTTTTAATTTGTTTTTCCCTAATGACCAAGAGTGTTGAACACCTTCTATAGACATTATGGTGACTGTTTTTTTTTTGAATTGTAGTCTCACTCTGTCACCCAGACTCGAGTGCAGTGGCCACTCCCGGCCATCGCAGCCTTGAGCTGCTGGGCTCCAGCGATCCTTCCGCCTCAGCCTTCCAGTAGCTAGAACTACAGGCGGCGCTACCATGCCTGGCTAATTTTGTGATTTATTGTAGAGATGAGGTCTCGCCAACTTGCCCAGGCGGGTCTCGAACCCTCAGGTTTAGGCAATCCACTTACCTCAGCCTCCCAAAGCGCGGGATTACAGGCTGAGCCACCGAGCCCGGCAATATGGTGACTTTTATAACCTTTTTTGTCAAGTGTTTATTTAATTCCTTTCCCTGTCTCTCAACCAGGTTATTTGCTTTCTCCGTATTCAATTGTGTTGCTTTATATATTCTGATTGAAAATTTGTATTCAACTTTGTTACACAAGTATTTTTTCCTAACCTGTGATTGTCTATTCTTAACTGCATCTTTCAAAGGGCAAAAAATATAAATTTGACAATATCCAATTTGTCTATATTTTCCTATGGTTCATGGCTTTGTGTTCTATCTTAAAAATCGTTCTAAAACACAAACTTATACATATATCTTCTTTAGTTTACTTTAGAAGTTTTATAGTTTAACATTTACGTTAAGTCTGTGATCCATTTTGAGATAATATTTTTTGTATGGTGAGGTGAAATGGTTACTTTATTATTTTTATTCCCAGTTATTCTAGCATCATGTATTAGAAAGTCCTTCTCTGTAGGATTACCTTGGCACATTTGTCAAAAGTTTGATAAGTGAGGGTCTATTTCTGCTCTTTCACATCTGTTTTATTTAACTGTGTGTCCATGCTTGTGCCAATGCTTTACTATCTTGATTACAATAGCCATATAGTAAGTCGGGTAGTGTTGGAAACTCCTGTCGTTTAAAAATTGCTTTGCTGCTTCTAAACCTAGGATTTCCATTTAAAAGTTCTAAAAAACATACATGCTGAAATTTTGAAAAGGTTTGCATTGAATCTATAGAGCAATTTGAAGAGAAATGATACTCTAGCAATACTGAATTTTCCAATCCAGAAACATGTATCTTCAAATATATTTATTTAGGTCTTCTTTAATTGCTGTCATCATTTTGTAGGTTTGAGTTCATAAGACTTGCGCATCCAACTTATTCTTTTTTCAAAAATATTTTGGTGCTGTTTTAAGTGTATTTTTAAAATTTTATTTTATATTGCTTATTGTTAAAATATAAAAACATAACTGGTCTTTGTATATTGATTTTGTATCCTAATATTTTTGTAAATTTAGTTGTTATTTCTAATAACTCTTTGATAGCTTTCTTATCATTTTCTACATATGTGATTATATCATCTGTGAATAAGATGACCTTTCTCTTCTTAGGACTAAGTTTTTAAAATAAATTATTGTAGAACTATCTAAATGTGCTTGGTTTCTATCTAGAACTATCTATATGTGCTTTTTTCTTGGTTCATTTTGCTTTTATTCCCTTTAATTGGACAGGACTAAAAATTGTGTATGTTAGTAGATACATGACATCATATATATTATAATATATACTGCTATATATAAATTGTATTTTATATATATATTTATAATGAATACATAATTTTGTTTATTATGGCCTAATTACCTCTATAAAAGGTGTTTAATTTTGAATTACACCAACAAAAAAAACATAAAACTTCCTCAAAGATTTCTCAAACACAATGTTCTGACTTTTTTCACTTCTGCTAAGCGAGAAATATTAGTCTTGATTTTCATTTTTATTATTATGCATGAAGTTGGATATTTTTCATATGTTTAAGAGTACTTTATGTACACATGTTTTTTGGATTTTTTTTTGAGTTGGAGTCTCACTCGGTCGCCCAGACTGGAGTGCAGTGGCCACTCCCGGCCACCGCAGCCTCACCTGCTGGGCTCGGGTGATCCTTCCGCCTTAGCCTTACCATGCCCAGCGGATTTTTTGATTTATTGTAGAGATGAGGTCTCGCTGCCCAGGCGGGTCTCAAACCCGTGGGCTCATGCAATCCACTCACCTCAGCCTCCCAAAGGCGTGAGGTTACAGGCTGAGCCACCAAACCCGGCTACACATGTTATTTCTAAATTATCTGTCCATGTCTTTTTTTTTATTCCCTCAGTATTTATTTAGTCTTTATTTCCTCAATTATAGAGTTCTTTGTAACTTAAGAAAATAAGACTTTTATTTTTCATATACAGTATTAACATTTTCTTCTAACTTGTCATTTGCTTTTGGCTTTTTCCATGTTGTCATTGTATATGTAACCAAATAAAGAGGTATTTTTTTTATTGCATCTGAACCTTTAGAGAGGTTTTTTTCCCATTCACAAGTTATAAGTGAATTTATTTGTTTTCTTCTGGATCTTAAATGGTTTTCCATTGTTATATTTAGATCTCGGACTCTTTTGGCATATTTTTGACTGTCTTCTTATGTGTAGCCAAAGGCTGTCCAGTTGTCCCAACACTATTTGTATAAAAGTTCATTTCACCTCTCTTCCCTCTTCCTCCTCAGTGACAAGATGTGACCTTCTTAATATTCCTAAAATTTTATTATAGTCTGAAATCTATTTTTGAACTTTCTTGTCTTTTCTACAGATGTAAAAATTCATGTTTCAGTTTCATATTACTTTGATTTTTGAGGCATTAAAGTGTGTTTTATGTTTTAATATCTGGTAGATCTAGTTTCTCCTTACTAATATCTTTTTTAAGGTCCTGTTAAGTTTCCTTGACTGTTTGTGTCTTATACTATAATATCATTTATTCAACTCCCAATGTCCTACTTTTTTTGGATTGTTATGTTAACTTGGGGATATTTTACATTTTATTTTATTTATTTTATTTATTTATTTTTTTGAGTTGGAGTCTCACTCTGTCACCCAGGCTGGAGTACAGTGGCTGCTCCCGGCCACCACAACCTTGACCTGCTGGGCTCTGGTGATCCTTCCGCCTTGGCCTTCCAAGTAGCTGTAACTACAGGTGCATGTTACCACACCCGGCTAATTTTTGATTTATTGTAGAGATGAGGTCTCACCAAGTTGCCCAGGCAGGGCTCGAACCCACGGGCTCAGGCAATCCACTCACCTCAGCCTCCCAAAGGCGCAAGATTACAGGCTGAGCCACCGAGCCCAGCTTTATATTTTAATAATATTCCATTTTAATCCATTAGATTGCTAGAACAAAATTGCTGGAGACCAGCTCCAGCCGGGTTCAGGGTACCCTAAAGGTGGAGATGGCATCGGCGATTAGGGGGAAGAAGAGAGAAAGAGAGATAGAGAGAGAGAAAGAAAGAGACTGGACTCCGGTCTAGTACAGAAGCGAATAAGTGTTATTGGGAATTACAATGGGTCTTTTATACACAAAGTCAGATGTGGGAGGGGCGTCCCCCACCCACCAGAAACCTTAATCCATGAAAACTTAATCAATGATTGCCTTTAAACCCTTTTCATATGATAATCTTAAAATCCCATAACAAAGGATAACCTAATCCGTGACTGATATATTCTATAAACCTTTTTCATCTTAAGCTGATTGATTTATGCCAAGTTAAACAATTCTATAGAAGCTTAAGTATTTACTTTACAAACGAAAGTGGCCCATCCTAGAATGTTTGGAATGTGGCCCAGTCCAAAGTTCACAGTGGGCTACCTGCAAGTAACCCAGCCGCATTCTTTCAACAAAATGGCTGTCTTCTAAAACTATATTCTTCAATTTGCACCTTCAATAAATCCTAAGATCATGAACCAGAAGCCTGTGACCAATACTAAGGCTCTTAGATGTGACACGAGTTTAAATTATAAGTTGTGTGAAAGCCAAAACTGCAGTTTGTGGAAGAATGGGAGCAATGAGCTTCTAAAGTTAGCTTGTGTTTGTCCCGATCTCAGAGTTTCTATGTTTTGAGCTCACAGGAGCTTAATCTGGTTAGTGCTGAGTAGAAAGGGGAGGAAATGGGTCAATAGCTCCTGAACGCATCCTAGTGGTCTCGGGGTCAACGGCCCTTCCTGATCCCTAATGCTCAGTGGGCCTCCGTGGCTAGCTCCCAACACAAAATAACATAAACTGGATTGCTTAAACAACAGACATTTCTTTCCTACGGTAGTAGAGGTTTGAAAGTCCAAGATCAAGGGACTGGGTGAAGATATACTTCCTAGTACAACAGTCTTCTTGCTTTGTCCTTGGATGGCAGAGAGAGGAAGCAAGCTCTCTCAGGGCTTTTTAAAGGACACTGATCTCATTCGTGAGGACTCTATGCTCATGACCTCATCTAATTTAAATTACCTTCAAAAACCCTGCTGCCTAATAACATCACATTAGGGTGTCAACAAGTGAACTTTAGAGAAGACACAAACATTTACTCCATCATATCTAAGAACTACTTCTGTCATCATATTTAAGAACATGAGATATTATTTAAATGTACTTTTGTGACTTTTTGGAGTGTTTTCAAATATTTTAACTTGCAGCATCTCTATTTTTTAATTACATTTACTCACAAATATTTAAACTTAGTATAAATGGAACTTTCTTTTCCACTACATCTGTTAGCTGGCCATATTTGTACATATAAAAACGACCAAATTTGTATGCTAATTTTGGATACTTTACTTGAATTATTTTTTATCATTTGATCATTATATTTCTTTTATCTAGAAAAACTGACAAATCATCTGCAAATAAAAATTTTTCTTTGCATGTTGCTATGCCTATAATAGTTTTCTGAATGCATTAGATAATATATAAAACATGTTGAGTTGTAATGATGTTTTGGGCATCTTTGTGCTGACTAGTGAGATGAAGTATATTTAGTAAAGGGTCCTTTTATTTACTAGATAATTAGCCGATTTTAAGACTAAAAGGAGAATATATGTGCAGATTTTAATTTTTTTATGTTTTGCAAAATTAGAAATACATGTTGATTTTTGGTCAAAATACTTTGCCACACTAGCCCCTACAGACAAATTTTTCTTCTCGCATCTCCTTTTTACATATATATATTTTTATTTTGAAATGTTTTAGGACCTAAATAGTTGCAAAAAGAGTACAAACATTCCATTCATACTTCATTCAGGTTTTTTTTCAGTGAAAATATCTTACATAACCATCTAACATTGTCAAAACTAGAAGATTGACATCGGCATGATACTGTTTATACACTCATTATTGTTGTGAAGGGGCATACTCTATGACATTTTATTGCATGTATAGATTTGAATAACCATCGCCAAATTCGGCACAGAGAATCATTTCATCATCACATAGAAACTCTTTTGTGTTATTCTTTGATAGTCACAGCTTCCTTCCATTTCTGATGGAAGCAATCTGTTGCAGCAATCTATCTGTTCTCTATTACTAAAATGTTCTAGAAATGGGTTAATATAACATATAACTCCTTAAGATTGACTTGTTTCTAGACTCAGCATGTGCCTTTGAGATTTATCCACAGTTTTGTACGTATCAGTAATTTGTTGCTTTTTATTGATGAATAGTATCAGTGTATAGATGTACCAAAATCTTTAAATTTTTAACCTACTGAAAAACATTCGAGTTGTCTGCAGTTTGGAGATATTAAGAAAAAAGCTATGTATATTTCATGTATAAGTTTTTATGTGAAATTAAATTTTGATATTTTTAGGAGAAATAACCAGGTGTACGTGTGCTGGGTCATACAGTAAGTGAATGTTTAACTTTATGTGAAATTGTCTAACAGTTTTCCAAAGTGGCTGCAATATTTTACATCTGCCAGTAATATATTAGATATATAGTTGTTCCATATCCTCACGAGTATATATATATATTTTAAATTTAGCCATTCAAGTAGGTGTGCACTTGTATCTTATTTTAAATTTATTGATATTTTTCTAATGGCTAATGACATTGGACTTTTTTCCTTGCCTGTTTTTGCCATTTATATATTCTTTTTGGTGTGGTGTCTTTCTATTTAATTTAAATAATTATTTGTATACGCTAGATCCAACTTTTTCAGTTTGAAAATATGCGATTTGCAAATATTTTTTCCAGTCTATGGTTTGCCTTTTCCTTTTCTTTTTTTTTTTTTTTT